>NW_015150742.1:613894-655642 GCF_000732505.1 Cyprinodon variegatus
TGCGAGCCGCCATTGTTGTTGGAATCTCACGGTCGCTTCTCCACTCCAGGACACACCCGTCCTGATTGGACAGACCATAAATTCGGTTGGGGAAATCACTTTAAATGAGCGGGTTCCCAGATGTATGTGAGTGGAGCTGGGCGGAGCGAGACATGCATCTGGCTGTTGTCAGGTTAGCCTGTACCCTCTGTCACCTAGGAATTATAACAGTTGACACACAGCAGGCAAAGAATGGATGCCGAACTCACTACTGTTCTGGGTGCTAATACCATTTTCAGCTGCAAAACCGTCATCGTGAGTATCATATTTATAGTCCCCACGCTGCACAGATATTAGAATCTGTGCTTATGTCATTCATTTAAACAGTGGCAGATAAAACCTTCCAATGAATCAAATATTATCCAAACATCTGACTCAACCATTTAAAAAAGTTTTTTCATTCATTTCAAACAGAACTACTGGCATACTATTATGTTAAACTGTGCTTAGAGTTTTTTACCGCTGTTTGTTACCATTTCCCTTTTCCGTCTGAGCACGGAGCAGCCAGCCTCCTTGGACTTGCAATGAATCACAAGATACCCAAGGCTATGTAGGACTGTACCTGTCCTTCAAAATGGGCAAAAGGAGGGCTGCATTTGTCTGCAGCATAACGAGGAGTCTTCCAATCTGAAGAGGCCTCTGTGCCACAGTATTACGTAATCAGCCAAAGAATCTGGCCCTCAGAGGATGCAGCCTCTAAATTCGATCCCAGCAAATGTCATGACTTACAGTAGTCATCATAATATCATCAGTACAAAATTAGTGAGTATACATGAATCCTCATCTGTTCAAATAAAGCTGATCATGAATCACTTTGATATTATGAAATAATTTAACTTTATTGATCTAACATTGGATGAATTGACCTCTGCATTTAACCCATCCCCTTGGGGAGCAGTGGTCTTCCATAGTGCGGGGCCCTGAGAGCAGTATGAGGTTAAGGATCTTGCTCAGGGACCCAGAGTCGAGGCCAATGGAATTGCACCGAGTACCTGCAACCTTCTCAGAGCACAAGCGCACTGCTCTAACCACTAGGCCAACACCCCCCCAAAATGATTTAGGCCTACCTTAGTGATCCAACACAAAAAGAGGTTAACTTTGTTTGATTCAGATAGTAAGGCTAAAAGGGGTGGGTCTTTGGAACTTGTTTTTAATATGTTTTTTGTCATATGTTTAGATTTGATCTTTTACATATATAGTCAGACTGGTCGGTTTCTTAGAACCATGTTTAATGCTAGAGCAGCTCTAAAAATTACAAAGGAATTTAGGTTGCCGCTATGGAGAGAAGATTATAGTATTAAAGATAACAGGCTTCATCTATTCCAAAAGCAGTTTTGATATTAGGTGAGTTCTGAAAGTGAGGTTTTCATTGTAATAGTAGTAGTGTTAATCTTTCCCTCCGTTGTATATTCCCTAGCCTTGTCCATCAATTACATTTAAATGTGTGTCAGGGCATTTAACCTGTTGAAGTGTAGTCTGTGTGTTGTAACTATAAAATTTTACCCTGGAACCTTTAATGTTTCAACAGATTATAACATTACTAGGCCTATAATTCATGAAATCAATGCCAATGGTTGTTAGATATAAATTTCTGTATCTATCGGTAGTTGATAGTCATGCTTTTCACCAACTCTATCAGCATCAGAGATCTGTACTTTTTTTGCTGTCGAGCGCATGTGTTTGTGTATCTGAATATACTTGGTCATGGCAGGCGACTGATTGATGGCTGAGCAAATCCTGGTTGCTCCATGGCTGCCACAGATTGGCACAGCAGAAACCTGGCACTAAAATAGCTTGGAAGCGCACACACACAAGAGCAACAGAACAAACATACACATATTTTACTGTCCTCAACAGCAAAATCACAGGCTCCCCAGGACAGGGGGTTGTTGCAACATGCCCTCCACATCTTCTGAAACGACAGATCTGCCAAGAGATGCACTTATGCGCCAGAAAAGAGCTATACACATATGGAACAAGACTGGGGGATGCAGGTTGTCAAACCTGAAATTTGTGTAGCTCCCAACAGCTAATGCTTTATTCAAAAGGGAAAAACTAAGAACATACTGTGCACATATATATAGATATTTTTTATTGTTGAGTGGGTAAAAATCCAGGGTAAGACATTTCAGTTGGATGACTAAACATCTCAGAATAGTCCACCATATTTAGTGATGTTGCTATGTCAGTTATTACTGAGATAAGGCTTTAAAGGCATAACAAGAAACTTGGGCAGAAATCACACTCTAAACATTTCACTATTTGTGATGTTATAAACATCAATTCAGTGTGTTATATTTTAGCTTGATTTCATAGAAAAACATGAGGAAGAGCAGACCAGTAAAGTAGGAAAAAAACATCTGCTTGAATCTGTGAACCATTCATTTTATTGATTGCAGTTCAATGTAGTTTTTTAATCATTCCTTGCACTAGGTAAGACATCCATGGTTTCTGTTTCCCAAAGTTATAATCTTAGGCCCCATCCACACGAATTCAAAACCAACACGAAACGCTAATATTTTCCAGAACATTTGTCGTAAAGACGGAGACGTAAAATAAATGTGATCGTCCACACGAATGCATGAAAACGCTGCAAAATGTAAGCCAGGCCTGTAAGTGGCGCTGTGGTGCCAAAGCAAAAATAGGCGACGAAATGTTGGGCATGCGCACTAATATTTATACATGGTTGCCCTGCGGGTTCATTTTCGTGGTTCAGTCAAATTCAGGTGCTGAACTATGTCGTCGATATTGCTCTGTTCTTCCTGGAGATATTCCAGAAGAAGAAGACTCTGTTGTAAGCCCAACAGCAGGGTGAGTAGCATGAGCAGCAAACATTCAACACAGTACGGCGCCATTGTTGTTGTGATAATGTGTCACGCATGCGTCTTTAGAGGCGACGCTATGACGCATGCGTGTAAAAAAAAAAAATGCGGTTAGAGCTTAAAGATGGAAACGTGAAAACGGCGTTTCAAAATCTTCCCACACTGAAGGCCTAATAAAAAAAAGATTGTTTACAGACCCCCGAAACGCCGGCTTTGTATGGATGAGAGGCTGGTTTGGTGAAAAATTTGTGCGTTTAGGCCAGGGTTCGGCTTCGTGTGGATGGGGCCTTAGCAAATATCCGTTTCTAGCTTCAAGATGTCCATGTGCGCCATCAGAACAATGATTAAAAGTTTAAAACATCTGAATGCAATACAGGTTGCTAAAGGCTACTGAAACTTTAAACAAAGACTTTTGTTTTAATTAAATCAAGCTAAGATTAGCTTTTCAGCAAGAAACACCCTAGCATTGCCGTAGCGCAATTGACCAATCATATTAAAAGCTTGGTAAGTTTAGTGGAGGATCTGCAATGCTTTGGGTCTGTCTCTCCTTTGAATGCCCTGGAAACTGTAGAGTGTGTGAAGTTGCATGCCTTTTAAGTACCATGACATTGTTAATGACAGTTAATTTTAATTTGGTTCTGTTATAGTTAAGTGTTTAGTAAAACTTTGGTTGCAGGTGAGTTGTGTACACAGGGGGCCACCCTTTGTGGACCAATTTTTCAAAAACACAGCTAAAGTGCCCTCTCAAGAGCCAAGAAACACATGTTAAAGGCCTTTTTTGTGGGTCAATATACGTTAAAATGCCCTCTTGAGAACCAAAATGCATGTTAAAGGGTCCATTTGGGAGTAAAAAACCATGCTAGAGTGCCCTATTGGGAGTCAAAATGTGTGCCAAAGTGCCCCATTGGGAGAGCCAAAAATCAGGTTCTCCCTTGGGAATGAAAAAAACATGCTAAACTCACCTTTTGGAAGCAAAAACATGTGCTGAAGTGCCCTCTTGGGAGCCAAAATGTTAATGAAGTGCTATCTCGGGAGCCAAAATATGTGCTATAGTGCTCCCAAATGCCTTCTATAGTTCCCTCAAAAGTGGTGAGGAAGCGCTATACGTGCCCTTTTATTTCCTTCTTCCCCTGCCCTGTAAAAAGTCTGTGCACGCCACTGTTGCTGATCTGATCTCAGGGCAATTCCCATTGATTATTTTCCCTAATTGTACACTGGGTGTAATGAGACCCTGTAATTACTGCAGACCGCACATTGTTCTAAAGTCACCTACAGTAAAAGCTCAGTGTGGTGCCTGTCTGCCTTGTACATGATTTAAAGCCAAACACAGATTTCATGCTGCTGCTCTCTATTCCTATGCATGTTGCCTATCTTTTTTCTTCTCTCAGAGAGTTTGAGGGTGTAGGAAAACTAGAGCCAGGTTAGGTCAGTTCATTTGAGTAAGTGACCCTTTGTCGGTCCACCCATGTCGAGTCACAGAGTACTGGCCCCTGTGACATCTAGGCTATGTCTATGAATGGGGTTCAATAGGCTGTACATATTCCTTTATTCTTTGTTTTTAAAGTGCAAATAGATGGCTTTGCTCAAGTATTGGGGTGTCAAATGCTTCATGCTGGTAAGAAAAACCTGCTGGGAAACTGCAGAAATAAAACAACAAAAAAGAGAAGTGCAGCAGCAAGGGTTCTCTTTAGGCTGCACCTTTGGGCACTGATGGATCCTGCTAAGCCACTCTAAAGCAGTAGAAGTCAGAAAGGCTGCTATATTTATTTATCTTTTGTAATATAAAGCAATGGCATGAGTGGAAATACAACCAAACAGTTGGTTCCCTCAGATAAGCATAGGCAGTAAGAATGCACTGCAGGTGAACTGGAGCTTGGTGCTATTAAAACAGCAGCAAATGTTAGCCTGGCTTTATCAGACACCATTCAGTCTCTCTACCATTCTTTTGTTCTGGTTTATCCTTTGTAGTTTTTAAAATTTCTCTCAAACTAATCTATAATATCATCATACACCATCTGATAGGTATCCGACTGATTTCTTGGAGTATAAGGGAGGATCATCTACTCAACAGTTTCTTATCAGGGCCCTTTGCAATGCTGAATGAAAGAAGAAAAAAGCAAGCACATACTTCTCGCTAAACTGTCTGACCTTATCATCTAGAATTTTCTTACACTCAGAGGTGGAAAGAGTACAGCAATTATTTTCTCAAGTAAAAACAGTTACTTTGAGAAAGTTGTCCTTAAATACAAGGTTACGAGTAGAAAATGTTAGTTCAATAAAAGTAAAAAGTACCTTCCTAAAATGTACTTTGCTAGTTTTAGTTTATTTTTTTGAGCAGAAAAAGTCCATCTCATGTAGTTAAAAAAGGAAGATGAGATATTGATTTTTCACTGTTTATAATTAAAGAAGCACCTTTAAAAACATATTAGTAAATGTACAGTATATGGCAAAGGTTAAAAAAATGGCATCTCATAGCACTTTCAATCTTTTTATATTTAAATGAATTTACATCATAAGTCTTTGAGAGGTATTACGGTATGTCTTTTTAATGGGAGCTTCTGTAAATTTCATTGTTCTTATGTCCGCTCTGTTTTTGTGTTCTCTGCAGCTGATCATTTGTGCCATTTCAGCATTCTTCTCTTTCATACCACACCCTCTGTAGCCTTCTTCAAATATAATAAGCTTCTCTGTGGTTTTCCTCCTCATCAAAACCTGTTTGTTCTCATCTTTTTCCCATCCTTTTACCGATGTATCTGCAAGCCCTCCCTCATATCCAATAGTATTCACATAAAAAATGTTAAACAAAATAAATTGCGTGCCTTTATTTAGTTTATCTTTAGCCAAAATCAGTTATAATTGCCACTAACTGAAAAAACAGATATTATTTAGCTTTTTAAACAACATTTAGCATGCTTACATCATCATAGTTTTGAATATTAGTTAGTGTACCCTTTTATAAGTTTAAAAAGCTGTGGTTGTCCAAGTTTTGGAGTTTATTGTTGCTCGATTTATAGTGAGTACCAGCACAGCTAAAAAGCAGATGATATATATGCAAGGAAGGCAGGTAGTCAGGCAGGCTGTGGTGACTTTTAGAGAACCTGCAGCATTAAATCTTGGGTCAAAAAAGATCCTTATCCAACAGTTATGAATGACTAACTCAAAACAAATTACTATTAAACGTAAATTAACATCATAAATATTTACACTTATTGATGAAATATGTTGTATAGTTACACGTTCCTAAACCAAACCAGATACTGTTCACTTACTGATTCCGACATGCAGCCATCAAATGTGGACCTGCTTAGTGATAATGATACTATATTTGGCTCTAGATAATGGCCAATAACAATTTTGTATAAAAAAAAACAAAAAAACACTAGCAACATTAGAATACCATCCACTATTGACGAACAAAATGAACAATTTCCCTCAAAACTTAAACCCTTTTTCTCCTGACTCCTACTTACTGTACTTTAGTAGGTTTAATGTTAAGTATGTAAATATAATCTTTTTAGGCAAACTAAGTTTACATTAAATAATAACTTAAGGGACATGTTTAACTACAACTTAGAGAAGGTTTTAGAGGTTGATTATATGCCTCCTGTTGGGTTCTGATAAAACCCAGTTTATGCTGTAGATCACTGGTGCTTGTTTAGTTTCTGCCTTTACTTAGAGGCAGATACAAAATCGAACTGATTTTTGTACTTTAATAAAAAACTACAAAAAATGAAAATTATGAAAGAAAAGTATAGTGTTCAGAAGATTGTGCTTAATTCAACTTTGATCAAACAGTACCATGTAGTGTCCAACCACACTTTTGCTTGAAACTGTTCACATCTCTTAGTCTAAGCAGCTTTCTGCAAAAAAAGGATGAAGAATACCCTCACGAAAGTTTTAGTAACCTAAAAACGTCCAGAAGACAGCACTTTCTGTTCAGAATTTTTTTTGTTCTGTTCAAGGATTTGTCATCACTTTTTTACTTTCCAATGATGAATTTAGAGCTGATATCAGCAGAAATCAATGCTTAAGGCAGATTTGCCCTCTCTACTTTGCATGCCTCTTAGGTCTTCATGTGAAAGACAGACGACTCCACTCAGAAGCAAATTTTCAAACATAAATGTGTGTCTCTCAGAGAAATGAGGCAGTTCTTTTTTACATCACAGACAATGCTGGCAGTGAGTTTTTCCTGTGTGTACAGGAAGTTATAGCTAAAGGATAACCCTTAAGTATTCATCCTAGAAAGCTGTCAAGCTGCACATCAGTAGCTTCTTTTTTTAGCATAAATGATTTGGATATTGAGTTCTAAGAACATCAGAACAATTCATAAAAATATTCAGTTTTTCGGATAAAATGATTGTTTCGACCAAGTGATTAGGTTGAAAGTGACTAAATTGTAGCTGTCATCTAGAGTATGAGTGGGTATTGCAAACAAATGTGTGTATTCAAACCAGAAAAGTACACTGTGACACTTCCTTTTTTTGTAAGGTTTGCATTTAAGTTGTCCATTTTGCAAGTGGACTATAATGTACAACAAAGCCATGCATCTGAAAATGTCAGCTACCACTGAACAAAAATGACTAGAGAAGGACAAAGCACAGAACTGCATTTGGGGGCGTATTACTTTGGGAGTTTTGCATGTTGCATCTCTCTTTTGCACATTTTTGCAGCTGCAAAACTGTTGTGATTGTCAGGAGTGCCTTATTCAATGCAGACATTTTTTCATAATTTTGGAAATGGAGTTGGAGAATACCTCCAAGCCAAAGAAAATCCATGGCAAAGTAGCACCGGTATTGCTGCAATAGTAGCATGTGGCACATCCGTTGGGATTTATGATACTGCTTCCACTACTAAGGTGGCTTGATAGTCCAAAGAGAAACGTTAAAGCTGTCTAGGTTTGGAAGCAGACTAAGATCATCTCAAAGAGTGAGACTTGTTTCTGTTGTGTGATCCAGAACAGAGTTCACTGGAGTTTATTTACACCTTCATAAAAGATCCAAACTATGGGGTAAAACAATTTCTGGTTTTACACTCTGACTTGCATTTACTGTGTAATCTACCGGTATTAGACGCTGCCTTTAAGCCACTGTCCCCATTATCTGCTCGACTATGATTTTTGATTGGGTGCAGTTAGGGTCAATGATATTAACTTTTTATACCATTAAAAGACAAATAAAACATTCATAGTATACTGTAATTGCTTTCCAAACTCTTAAGAACCTGTTTTGCTTATACACTCTTCTCAAACAAGCAAAAAATAAAAAATAAAGAAGGAAAAGACTAACCTTTTGATAAAGATCTCTGTATGTAGTCTGCCTAAATTTGAAACATCTCACATTTTGTTACTTTAAAAACACTGTTTTGCAAAATGATACTACTTTATCACTGAATGCATGTTTACCTTGACCAACATAAAAATCCATGACAATCCTACCCTTTTGTTTCCAACAGTATTTCTGTAAATGCAGTCACAAATTTCCCATAAAGTTCATTGCTGCATAAAAGTGTCATGATCTTGACACTGATGACTGGTTTAATGGTTCATTCATTCACCTTCATGTTCTTCATTCCATTCACCTACCTTGCTCCAACCAGTTTCTAATGAACTGGTCAGTTATCCACCTGCCCTTATTTAAGCCGCTTGCTCCCTCTCACCAGTGCCAGATTACTTGACCCTTTGTTGTGAGATATCTAACGTGCCTGTTGTTGTTCTAATTACTTGATCCTGAGCAGTTCTGCCCTTGGACCTTTTATCCTGCCTGTTCCTGTTTTGGATTTGTTTGTCTGATCTGTCTTCAGACTCCTGCAGGTTTCTGCTCGTGAACTGAACCGGGGTTTGTCTCCTGACTTCAACTTGGACTTCTCCTTGGTACCTCTTTGAATCCCTGATCTTCTGGTCTGGACTCCTGTTAGCCTGTTCCACACCAGATTGGACTTTGTCTTCTTAAAACTCTCGCCTGCCTTAGTCCGCTTGGATCTGCTCGTCAGCCAGTTCAGTCTTCAGGCTCTGACTCCTGCAAATCTTCGGGCGGCGTTATACAGAACTCTAAAACCAGGTTAGTGACTCAAACGCTCTTAATCACCCTTCGTCAGATTTACGTGGTCACCAACTTTAGTTTTCCCTCTACAGAGATTCACTAACCGTAGAGATTCCTCTACAGAGACTCGTTTTATGCCCTTTTTGCTCAATTGCAGATCCTACGCACGATTAATGCTTTTGTGAATAACACTAATCTGTCTGCTTTGAATTCTGGTCCTCAGTTCTGAGCTTTGACAAAAAGCTTTAAACTATACAGTTATGCTGTTAATGCATTGGAGTATAACTGTTTTTTACCTCCCCATCATTGGGGAAGTTTTACTTCAAACAAATAATATTCACTTTAAACTGTAAATCTCATTCAGAGGTCCCACGAGAAACTGCAATATATTAACTAAAGATGAAATTCCCTTATTATTTGAGGTTGTTTGTGTGGCCTATTTGCATTTCACATGGGAAACTGGTTCAAGAGCAATGTAGTGTATCTTGTCAGATTTCCAATTTGGGTACAAATGCCCCCGGTGAAGTTACCTCAAATTAGGCAACAGGACATCTGTTAGAAATGCTGCCAGCATATTAAGCATGGATTTGTATTTCAATCTGGAATGTGCTCAGCACTTTAATGGGTGAACTAGAGATGTGTGCCACAAATACACAGCAGAAGCACAGATGGGATGAATAAGGAGCAACTTAAACCTTTTTTTTTTTTTGCGATAATGGTCTCAAAATTATGTACATGATTTTTATGTTAGAGCTCCAGGGTTATCTTACCCATCTTCTTCCTGTTGTTTAAAAATATCACCTGTGATTACCCTTTATGTGGATTACAAAGATACTCTCAATGAACTATGACTTTAAATCTGACAAGAATGTCACAATGTGCCAGAGATTATTGCTAAACCTGAGATTAATAATGTTATCTGAATTGAGGGCAAACATGTGTAGACTGTTGAAAAGAGTCTGTATGGGACCGGGATTATGACACGAGCAGCGGAGCGGTTAGAATTCAAACAAGAACTGACATTCCTGTAACTTGACAGATTAATTCTGGGAAATCTGTTTTTCAAACTTTTTTCTGAATATAGCCAGAATAACACGGAAGTCCAGATCTGAACAATTATATCAGCAATTCAGCAAACACACTGTTATTTACCTGGATGTTTCACAGCTAAGACGTGCTAAAAAGAACCAAAAGAAAGGAGAACAGACAGAAAAGTGAGTAAACAATCCTGACTTCACAGCAGCAGAATAAAACATGGTGGACAAACAGTCTCTGAGTAGTTCCTCAAAAAAACAACTTCAAACAACACCTTGAAGATTTCAAGACTCTAACAGATTTTTTGTAAGCCTTTTACAGTGTAAGGACATGATTTTACTGAACGGTTAAAAATTTGCGTCTTGTGATGCAAGAAACGTGGCTAAGACGACTTGTGTTACTTGGCCATTAATGCAGAGGGAAGGGATAACATGCTAAGAATTAGGAGGAGTAAGAAGAGTCAGATGAGGAGGAAAAGAGGAGGGTAGAGGAGGAGAAAAGCAGGAAAGTGGAGCAGGAACCTTTAAAAACATTGCCAGTTCAAACGTCAGAGTGCACGACTGAATAGGCAAAAGATTTTTAAGTAAAATTATGTTATTTTTATAAGATCTTAGGATTGTATCCAGCCATAGACTTTTAAAAATCTGAAAAGAAATGGAAAAATGTGATTATATCAGGCTTAGCTGGTATTTGAGGATATGATACATTTTTGTAAAGTGAATTGTCACTTTTAAACTTTAAAACACTGAATTACTTTATTTTATCATTAAATAGAACTGAAAATTTCATACTAGGCCTCCTTCACAGAAAAAAAAGGTTATTCAAAGATAAGGTCTTTTTTAAGTCTAAGACCACTGTGATCTACAGAATAAAAGTCAACTTTGTCAATTACCTTAAATGGGGGCATGATAAAGTCTGATTTTAAACCATCGTTGTTCATTATAGTTTATTAATCCATTATTTTCATTTATATTTTAAGTGAAGAACTGCACAAGTTCAAACAAGTAAACAAGTATCGTTTCTTGCAGCTGCTACCCAGCATAAAGTCAATGCACAGCTCACTTTTGAAAAGTAATCCAGATATTTATGTATGCTGAATGTTCTCAAAATCAGTGTCCTACAATCAATGTTTAGTTTCTTTACTTTTAAGTAAATCGACTATATTACACTTCCAGAGTTAAATAAAAAGTTGAATTAATAAAGTGTAAATGTTTTTTAAAACTAAAAGTTAATCCGGCACTCCAGATCAGCTTTAATATTGAAATAAGAAAATTTTGTCATAGACTCCAAACCTTGTACCCAATATTCAAAGCAGACAGATCTGGATTAGTTCAAAACAACTCTTTATTGAACACTCTGCATGCAGCTGCTCGTCAGCTAGAGCGGATAAACCTGATCCTCTGTAGGAACAGAAACTCAGGTCGGTGATTAATAACAACTAAGAGAAAATAGTCACTGACCTTGTTCAAAGTTCATTCTGTTCCCAGAGGAAGGAGATGAATCCAAGGGAGAGACTTTCCTCCGCTTGAAGTGGGCGCCACCCTCGGAGCTCTGGGTGAAGAGTTGAGCTGATGCCAGCCGACGCCGAGAGGCAACAGAGTCCTGAAGGGAATATCCAAAGCCGAAGTTGTAGCACAACCAAGTTCACAAACCAGAAGATCAGAGAGCCGATGAGGGACAGAATGGGAATCCAAGTCGAGGTCAGAAGAACAGTCCAAGCTCGGTAAGCCAGTAGAATCCCGGCATCAGTCCACAACAGAGCAGATTAACAGAGCAGACAGGGGCAAAGCAAAACTTGGGATCCACAAGGTAGAAACAGGTCAAAATCAGAACAACAAACAGAACGCTACAGTTGCTTAAACTGAACAGCTTGAATAATCTGGCACTGGTAGCTGGAAAACACACAGCATATATAGGAGCTAGAAACAGGTGGATCAGACAAGTAGTAATGAGAAACTGGGCAGAGTTAAACAGGTGAGTATAATGTGTAATCAAGCCAGCCACCAGGGCCTGAATCATGACAAATTTTACAAGAACTTTTATAGTAAGAGCTTTTAGTATAGCTCTAATTTTGTTCTTAATAGGGTATTCTTTTTCCATCTCTGTTACCATTACTTTGTTTAGAAAACAGTTTTAAGGCTTTTCATTATCAGGGAAAATCTAAATGTTTTAAATAACTAAAAACTAATTAAATTACTTAAAATTGTCTGCTCCACTTGAGAGGAAACCATTGTCTACATTGGGTTTTCTTATTTTTTGAAACAAACAAACAAACCTTTTGTTTGTTTTATGTTATACAACACAAGAATATTGGGCAATATGTTGGTGAGAAAACACAAACAGATTCCATTTTGTTTCTGACTTTACCTTTTGCCTATCCAGATCATCATTGGTGTGGCATTATGCATTAGATGGAGTATAATGAGGAATTAGATTAAAGTGGAATACATGAGAATAAAAATATGCAGTCTGCAGTGAGTCATTTGTTCTATGTGTGACTCAGTGACCAATAATTGGAGCCAAGGGGTAAATCAATATGCAGAAACACTTAATATTGACGTATGAATTTTGATGAAAAAGTAGGTATGGATTATTGAGGATTTTAGTCCTGGGCCTAACTGCAGAATTCTGTCCCAAGATGTACTGAAAGATCGTGATGAACCTTAAATATGAAAGACTTGGTTATTTTCTTTTTTTTTATATGTTCACTCTTATGTTGTTTGTTGTTGCTGTTTTTGAATGTGTGAAAAAAGTGTTAGATAGCAGTTACCAACAGGGCTTGTTGCTTGGATGCTTTGCAAAATTTGATTGTCAAAAAAACAATAAGACTGGCATTGATTGGATTCAGTAACACAAAACATTGAAAGCTTAGCAATGTATTCTTTTTTTGTTTTGTTCTCATTTTCTTTATGTGACTAAAATTTGTAAAACATGAAATACAGAGTGAGTCAGAGAACAAAACAAGTGAGTGTAAATAACAGACCCTCAGTCATTTGACATGATTGCAATCATGAAAAACAACATATGAATAAAGACCCTCAAAATGTTGCATGGGTCCTGATATGCATTGTAGACAGGGGTTAGAGCCAAAAGTGTGACTATGAGCTGATCTCAGTAACTTAGAATTGAGCTCAAATGTTTTTAATGTCGGAGAATGGATTTCCATCATTCTCTGGTGCCACAGAGCCAGCAGAAATTACCAATATGGCCGTATGGAGGAAGCTAATTACCGAAAATAGGCCAAGAATGCAAAGCTGTTGATGGAGTGCTGGAGTATTGGCTGAAAAGCTTGCAGGGAACTATAAAAGGTTGGTTATCAAGGCTTTACCAGCCAGTATTGCTGTAAACATCTATGCATTACCCCCGGTCTTATTCAGACTCCATCATCTGGGTGCTTATGTTCTCTCCTTGGTGAAAAGAAGAAATTCTAATCAATGAAAACATAATTTTAGGATTTTAGTAAGGCTCATGTATAAAATCCATAAGCATATACTGTATCTAGCTCTGGTGACATGTTGCCAGACCATTATAATTAGGGGTGACTATTGGCATGGGGGTTGCAATATGATACATGTGATGATTCGTGGGTCACAATATGATATTATCAAGATTTTTAAAAATCAATTATTACATCGGGCAGCCAAACATCACAATATATCGCCTAATCATTTTTTTTTCCTGCACTTCTAATTATAATGGCTTACAACAGGTGAAACCACATCTTTGATTTTAGTGCAAGACAAACCTTTTTATTATGGCCATACATAAAATGTTTTCTGTTTATTGTGGGACAATAAAGAGATTTTCTATTTTCTATTATATTTGATCTTCACCCTAAAGATTTTGACTGAGACACTTTCATCTGTTCAATGAAAAATGTGTTTCAGTGCAGAACATTTATTGTGTAAGGTTTTCCTATCAAACATAAAAAAGTACGAAAATTCTTCCGGAAGGACTGGCTAAAACTTGCAAGAAACTTTCATTTTCCACAGTGAAATGTCATGTACCCAATGAGCTGAAAGGATATCTAGCAAGGAAAAAGCCTTGACTTTAAAGGCGATGTTAAAAGCCAATTTACAGTTTGCTGTCAGATAGGGACAATGGTATTCAGATAGCGTTAAAGCTGAAATGTTTTATATTGGAAGAAAAAAAGAGAAGGTTTACAGGCAAAACTCTTCCCTTAAGAGCAGAGGTGGCAGCATCTTATTGTCATGCGTTTGGGACATTCTCATGCAGGACATTAAAGTGATTCTTCATTGATGGCATCATGAGGAAAGCACATATAGTTGCTAAAAGCTTTAATATTTCCACAAGTTTTTTTGTTTTGCTTTTTGTTGAAGTAGTAACATTTATTTCCTAAGCTGACAGGCATGAAATGGATTGGAGGAAGAACAAGACATACAGCAAAGGTCTTTCTGGGTTGGTAATCAAACCTGGGATCACTGTTTGTAAGACATAGGGTGTGTGCTCAACCATTGCAACATTTATCACATCTTCCACACAGGTTTAAACTATCATCAAAAATTTGCTAAAAGTTTGGGAAAAATATTGGGAGAAACCCAAAATGAAATCAAACTGAACTGTATGACTTGTGTTATGCAGTGTAAAGCTTTCATTCTCTTTATATCGATATTTTTGGTAAAATGGACTAAGTATAAATAGAAAAATCCAAGCCATGCTGACCGTTCACAGACCTTTAAACTTGAGCCAATTTCACTTATTCATACCCACAGGCACACACACATGAGCTTCCTTCTGCTTCCTCCAAGAGGAAGCTGGGATTAAAGCTGCGAACCAGCTACAGCTTTTGGTTTACGAGACGACTAAATTTATCACAAAGCCATTGTTAGGAAATATTTATCTGGAAATAAGTCAGAGAGTGAGGGAAAGAAAGATTTTCTATGTGCTTTCCACTTATTTATTATGTTTAATAAGGTATATTACTGTGTATTGATATGTGCTTATTTAAAATAATTCATGTTAAGTATATTTCTCAAGATACAATCTTTTAAATTGCAGTATTTGTCATGATCTACTATTCTGAAATTTTGGATCTGTGTAAGTTTTAATTTTGTGTTCTCAGTTATGCTTTATTTTATGTTATTCTGTATTGTCAAGGTTTATGTCATTTTTTTATTCTTAGGTTTACTCTCACTTGTCAGTCTTTTCAGAATTTTTGCTATTATTTAATCATTGGTCTAGTTTAAGTTAGTTACTCATTGTCTTATTCTTAGGTCATGTTTTCCATGGCTTCAGTCCCTTCTCTTATCCTCTAGGTTTGCAGCCATTAGTTTAATTCCCCTATGCCAGCGTTTTAGGAGATTCTGGGATGTCAGGCATAAGCTGTCTAAATCAACAAGGTGTGAGAGGGCCCTCAGAGCTGTATTCTCTTCATTTCTTCTTGTATGTTTCTCCCACGCTTCTCTAGTTTTTGGTTCTTGAGTTTCTAGCCTGTTATTTCTGGATTTATGTTTTTGTACCATCTACTACACCATTAAAATGGCAAGAACTATCTCAGCTTCCTCTACTCTGCATTTGGGTCCACAAGAAATTCCACCAACCCTGACAGAATTAGCTTTTGAACTTTGTTAAGGACTTTAATTCAAGAAGTATACTGTGCAGGGACCGTTGAATGATAATATGATGCAAGAAAACTACTGCATCATACAGTACAGAGAGACAGGAAATCACATCAAGGGCAACAGAAACAAGACTGGCCAAAACTGAGAGGTTAAAAATATTGGAGATATTTAGAGAGAATACAAGGAGGAATGTCAGCTCTAATGGAAACATAGGGAAAATAACTAGAATAAACTTAGCAAACTAAACAGAATAATAAGAACTATTCAAAGAAAGGTTACAAGTATAAACTCAAATCAGAATCTGTATATGAAAAACTTTTTGAAATTAAAACAGCTAGTGTCTAAAATAGTGAAATGTTCTCAAGATTACAACATGGACAAAACCTTGGGTTGTGACATCATCATTCCTGTGAAAGCTGATAAAAAAAAAGGTTCTAACAGTCTCACACTTCAAACATTTGCAAAAATCTGTAAAACCTCATTACAAAATAACCCAATATTAAAGACCATAGTTAATATTATTTCAGGTCACACTTTTCGTACTTAACTTTAATGGTATTGTTCCTGTTAATGGAAGTATTTCCAATTATGAAGGCCAATGAAACAAAACTCCCAATAAGTACTTGTTTTTAACATCATATATTATATTTAAAATCATTCAAAGATTATAGTCTTTAATACCAATATTACTGGAGATACACAAACAGCATTAACTAACTTAAGTTAATTTGTCAGTTTTACATTTGTTGACCTTAACTTAAAATATTAGAAGGTTTAGATCCTTTTTCAACAGCAGCCCAGTGCAGCCTGATATTCTTTCTAGTGTTCTTTCTTTACCATTGCACTCCTCATTTTCAAACGATGTTTGCAGGTGGGATTTGATTTAGTTCGACTGGCAACAGAAAGTGCTGAAGAGAAGGTGGTTATGCCTTATTGCTCTTTTCTATTTTCCTTTCTTTCTCATGAACCAACCCGTATGTGCTCTCCCAACTGTTATTGCCTTCTTGAGGCTATTTTTCTTTTCTTTTGCCTTTCCTTGTGTATATTTGTTTAGAATATTAAGAAAGTTCATAATGCTAGGTGTTATATATCTTTCTGTAAGGATAGGCTGGGTTCTTTCTGAACAGTTAAGAGTAACAGTAGCAGGTGCTCCTAACCAAATAAATTCATTAACTGTTTACCACCAATATTTTTGGTAATAAGGTGTATAGGTTTCAGAAGTGCATATGAAGTCCCTGCAGACTTTTGTTCAACTCCTTTCTTTAACCGACAGGTTTCAGATTTTTTTCTCTCTCTATTTGAACCTATACACTACCTGTCAGAATATAATTGAGAAGGTCTTACAGCTTATAAAGGACAGATGCTCATTGGTAATTTAAATCAGTAACAGTATATAGATTTTCCACAAGAGACGAAAATGTAATACAGATGTCCCAGTTTGCATGCTAAATGTGAAAGACAACAATAATAGGCTAAATAAGGTCCTGCCTGTTATAGCAGCATATTGTACTACGGCTATGGATCCTTTATGTAACTACATCCACTGCTAGGTAAAAATAGAGGGCGACCCCGGATGTATATCTGATTGTGCATGCACAAATGAGTTGATGGTACGGATATTATTAACCTTTAATGCATTATAGTTTAGTATGCTTACTACTTTTAGAGGGGCGAATGCAGAATTTCTGTATTTTTAGCAGAGTAAAATCGAGGGTGAGCCGGATGTATATCTGGTTTCCAAGGATCCTACTAAGCTCCCTTTTTCTACCAACCAATTTTCCACCTTATTACAGATAGAAAAGACCAGCAGCTGTTTTTCTTGTGTGCATTATTAAAGAGGCATTACAGCGTTTTCTAATGTACTGTCACCTGTGGCCAAATCACAGAACTGCAGCACTCTTTTGCTCATTTTCAAAGCTTGCGCTAGTTTTTAAAACTTTTTACACCTTACCTGGAATTCGCATTGATGTCTTAATCAAGGTGGATGTTGGTCACTTATGATCATCCACAAAATGATCTTGAATATAAAGCTCGGAAACATCAGCCCCAAAGTAAATACAAGAAAATAGCCTACATGTTTACAGATACAGTACTTCAGCGCAGAACGATTGAGCTGTCGGTCTAGTCAAACAACGTTGTAGTTATTAATGGTAAATAAAAAGACTATTTTAGACTTATTGTATATATCGCGTGATGCTATACATACAGCCACTCCCTAATGTGATTGTGGGTGGCTTTTGGCCTGGAGTTGATGTCACCAGATGGTGCCCAACCTTCATGGGGTGTTTCGACCCTCAATCGCTACACCCTCCAGCTGGCAGGTCAGCAGTGGTGGTCAGGTCACTGCCCATCATCTCCAGGCCTACAGCCCCCTCTTCCCTCTCAAACCATAACCAGCATGAGGCTCTCTCTCCTCAATCTTACGCACAGCTGTCTTCCTCTATTTATTATTTATCAAGGTGGTCTGGATGACCATGGGAAAGTGAACTTCTTCCCTAGGTTGATTGTCATCTCCCACCCCTGTGCCCCCTGGAGGATGTTGGTCCTGGCTCTTTTATTAGAGTATGGCTTTTCTCCTGCCCTGACGAATTGCATTGATGGTAATTATGGCTCAGTCAGTTCTGGTCTTCTCCTGGTCTACTCGAAAATTTCAGCCATCACTCCAAGCACTTGGTCATGCGATGGGCCAGAGCGATTTGGCACCCTGCTAAAATGTGGGCCAGTGCCCCCCTCTTTCCACACAACTTGCATAGCAGGTGCTCCCTCAAGCCCCACCTGGCTAAGTTCGCTGGTGATGGGAGAGTGTCATACACAGATCTCAGGAGGAAGCTAACATGGCAAGGTTCCAGCCTCCAGAGCTCAGTCCATTTGACCCTCCTGTTTGCAAGGTCCAATCTGGTCCATGTTCCCTGGGTTGCCAGCTCGACAGCCTTAGCCCTTCCTGTATCCTCCTCCTGGTGACGAACTTCCGCTTGTACCATCTCCCACCCCTGCTGGACGCTTGCCTTCCTCCACTGTGTGAAGTGAGATGTTCCCAGGCCTTGCCGACCCAAGCAGACACCACCAATGATGTCTCTCAATTCCAAGGAGTTCTCAGCTTGTCTGACTGCAGTGTCTGCTGCCCATTTACGGCCTGTTCGTGTTGTGACTCCTGCATTGCTTACTTGCTCATCCTTTTAGTCTTTGAGCATTATTGCCACCATGCACTTGGCCACCTTGAACTCCTCCATCACAGAGGAGAATGGAAGTTGGAGCTGTCCTGATCTAATGTAGAGCCCAACTTCATTGAAGCTGGGAGGGATACCAAGCCACCGCCTCAGATGTTTATTCACTCTCCTCTCCACTCCCTCCACTGCCGTCACTTGGATTTGATAGACTGTTAGCAGCCACATAAGCCTTGGTAGGAGCCCATGCTGGTATATCCAGGACTTGAAATTGCCGGGTAGGGCTGACTTATCAATCCTCCTCACCCACTCGTCCGCCTGATTTGCAGTGTCAGAGATATTGTTTCTGTCACTGAGGGTGTCGTCGTACCACTTCCCCAGGCATTTAATGGGGTTCTCCCTGATTTTAGGGATCTGCTCACCTTGGACATACAGTTTGAAAGCCTCTGTTAGTTTACCCCGCCTTATCACCATAATCCGAGACTTCCTTGGCTTAAAAGCCATTCTTGCCCATGATGCTAAAGCCCAGAGAGTCTTCAGGAGCCACCTTGCTTTGTGGTTGTTATGGTGAGGTCATCCAAGAATCCTCTCAGGGGGGGTTGTCTGCTCCCTGCTGCGAGATATTTGTAAGTAAAAATTTGCATGTCTTTTTTCAACTATGTATTAAACCAATTTGTATAAAATGTGGATAACTTCTTCATAGTTTTAGCGTGGCTCATACTTAATGATATTAGGCAGTATTATAAAAAAAAGAGTGTGCCAAATTTTGACTATAACAATATCTCAGGCTGATGAAGTCAGAAACAACACATCTTGAAGTTGTTGGTGGTACTGTAAGAACCTACTGATTTATTTGGAGTTTTTAGTGTTTTTATTACTATTTTTATACACACAGTCTTTTTATCTTGGCTGTACAATTTATTCTGTCTTCGGTTACCTTTTAGGCAGAAAGCTGCTGTTCTCTTTCAATCTGAGCCATAGCATGTATGCTTACTCTCAGAAAAGAATAAAATGCCATAAAAATGGCACCACTATCTTTTCACGGGAGAAACACTTTTCTCTATATATCTAGACGTTTTTATGAACAATAAGTCACTAGAACATTCAATAAAGGAGATAAAAAGCTCTCCATCATGCTATCTCTTCCTTTGTTGCTTATCTCTTGTTCTTTTCTATCACTTTGTCAAAAGTGTCATAAAGAGATGATCTACTAATGTGATGATCAAACCTTTTTATGCAGCTTTTTACCATATTATTACTTTTGACATGTTAGACGCACTGTTCCATACAGAAATATCAGTAGAGAATATTTTTATGTTGTGAAGAATTTCTAGTATCAGGCAAACAAAAAGTTGTGAAAAAATATTTTAAACGTTAATAAAACAATGTGGCAAAAAGCTGAGCTCTTTACCAAGTTTGACAATACTTCTGTATGCCATTGAGGTATCATGCAAAAAGTAAGATTACTCAATTTAACCCTGCATGATTTTGTAGGATATTTTACACATGACAATGTAACCTAAATATTTACAATAAATATAAAAAAATATATATATATATATATTCAAAGTACTTCTTACTTGCTTGTGTGTGTCTAATGCCAACACCTTTGCTGAGGATTTGTGAGGTTTAACATGTTTTAAATCGAAAACATGTGGTATATTGCTTACTCTTGAAATGTGAGAGAATGCCATGTTAGTAGGAAGAAGACTTTAACTGCCCATGAGGATCTAAACCCTAAAATCTCAAGATCTATAGCATGTTATTATTTTTTTTAAAATGCAAGTGTAAGTGCAAGGCTATACAATTACCAAGATCGAGCAACACATTAAGCATGTAAGAAAACCTATATATTCTCTAAGCAAAGCATGAAGACAAATATCAATATCAACAAATATGAGGTTTTTTTTTTTGGTTTGAATCAATTCCTTACTTTTAGAGCACTTCTCTGGTTTTTGAAATGACACAATTTCCAGGGCACTGAAGATGAAGACTGAGAGACTCTTACCATGGAAGCGGTGTTATTGTTCCCCTTAACTCTTTGGAACACAATACGCAGCTCATCTTTAAGTACATTAAGAA
Source organism: Cyprinodon variegatus (assembly GCF_000732505.1). Taxonomy (NCBI): domain Eukaryota; kingdom Metazoa; phylum Chordata; class Actinopteri; order Cyprinodontiformes; family Cyprinodontidae; genus Cyprinodon; species Cyprinodon variegatus. The sequence goes on from NW_015150742.1 coordinate 634,657, forward strand.
ACTGAAAAATACAGGTGGGGTAAGGGGTTTGCTGTGCTCTGGCACAGCAATGATGCATTTTACAGGGTATAGATTAAAAAAAAAAACACTAATCATCAGCCAGTTGTTGGGGAATCCCCCTAAACCTTGACAGGGACACTTCTACCCTACCCTCTAAAGTTGTGATCTCTGCCTGCTGGTGGGACCACGTGTTCTCCTTTATATGTACAAGCAATTTAAGGGGTAGTGAGTCAATAACACAGTAGGAAGCATGCAGGGCGGGCAGCAGTGTTCCCATAGGGCTGACTGTAGGTACTTAGAAAAAGAAGTTTCCAATGTAATATCAGAAAATAAGAAGGTAAATGTTTTTAAAACTGTTTTCATGGCTGTTATGCTATTTACACTCATTAAAAGCGAGCTGCTCTGATCTGGCTCCTCCTGGATGTAGCATGTAGCGACAGTAGATATTTTCTTGCCCTTTGTCATTGACTCTACAGCAATTTCTCACACCGAGCATGAATACAGTGAGAAAAACATCCCCCTTAATAGAAGGAAACTTCCAGCACAATCAAGAACAGTGTGAGCAGCATTCTGCCAAGACTGACATGGGGTTCAAGGAAAGAGAAGCAGACATTCAAAAACATATCTTCAATAAAAACTTTTTATGTTAAGCCCATGTAACACCTCGACAATTTTGCCAGTGTATGCCTCATATACGGCATACGTTGTATAAGTTATGGATCAGTTATGTTCAAGGTATGAGCACAGTGAAACACGCTGGCACGCGTCGGCACATGGCAAGTACGTATGCCTGCGTAAGCTCATACTTGGGCCATAAGTTACAGGTAAGTTATTTGATCGTTGACCATACACATACTGTAAGTGAAAGTCACTCATAAGTCGTGGTGTCTAGCTTATCCAAATTCAATGAGAAACTTACGCATAACTTATGCGTAACTTATCAAGAACTTTTCTCCAACGCATATCAATGTATTTGACGTGCTCCAAAAGACTGCTTAACATGTCTATAACTTACAGCTACTGTTTAATGGCGTGTTGGCAGCGTTTTTGTATAAAAAGGGGCTAACAGTAGGAAACCATCAGTCCTCCTGAGGGAGAAGGTGAACGTGATGGATCCCTCCCTGCGTTCATGCCTACAGCCCCAACCAAATAACTTCTTTGCAGACATGATACTGCAAACCCTCTTTCTTATTTCTTTGTGTGTATTTATTTATTTGTTTTTTTCTTTGCTGGACAGTAAACAGCAGCTAGGTTGTGAAGAGGCCTAAAATCTTGGTAACTAAACAGGTTATAGTTATAATTATTCAGCTAAGAACATTACATTGATTTTACCCTTGATTTTAAATGGTTTAAAAAAGTAATCACAACTTTAGTTGTAGTTAATCATATATTCATACTCTACGGGTGGAATATCACTTATAACACTTAGAATAACTAGGAAAAGGAGACTAAACCTACACATTAGCCATATTTTATCACTTGACTATTTGAAGAAATAATATGCATATGTCCATCAACAAAATACAATGTTTATGGCTGTAACATGACAAAAGATCAACAGTGAATGGATATAAATACAGTTTTAGAGCTCTATACATATCAACTTAGGGAAATGTTGTTACTATTCCCAGATGAAGAGGCGTTTGGTTGCTGCCACTCTCTCCGTAGACCAAAGAAAAATATGCAAATAAAAAAATAACATCAATGCTTGATGACTGACAGCACAAAGGAAATCGAGATTCTATCTTTATTCACCCTAAACCACGTGCGCAGATTCAAACATAGTCCTGCATCACTTGACATCAAATCACCCATTTCAGCCAGCCTTTCAAGAGGCAAATACTGATAGAAAAGTTTAAACACACCCTACAGGGAGGGAGGTATTGACACTAGTCCATCAAAGCTTATTCACCTGGTTCGTTAAACAGGACTGTGTCAAAACAAACATTGATATCTTAGTCTCCTGGAACATGCCTGACAGCCTGGCAGATTGGTTTGGCTTTTGGTCAATCAATATCAGAGCTGATACAGATCCCACCTTCCTCTGGGTGCCTACCATCTCTATAAGAATGTTTAGAAGGATCCCAGACTGAGACTGATGTGTGTGTTCATATGTTGGAGCTGCCCCATGCGTGCATTAACATATTTATGTCTGTGTTGGTGAGCGTTTCCAGGGCAGAGCCGAATTGAGCAACAGCTTGCTGCAGTGCTGTCACTACGCCAGCATTAGTGTGCATTATTTATCCGCCTGCAGACTGAGCCAGAGAAAGGCATAACCATAGCAACTCGGAGCTGGGTGCACATACACACACTGCAAAGAGAAACATGGATTACATTCGCATGGGTTTCACTCAATCAGAGTCTTCGTATGCAAGCAGCAAACCTGATCGTTTTTGGTTGCAAAATGGCAAGAAATGAGAAGATTCTTGTTGCTCTGCAAGACCTGGATAAGCGCTGACAATATCAAAGTAAACTGAATGTTTTTTTCAATGGTTATATTTATATTGGAACTCATGTTTGCTGGTGGATTTGCAAGTGTAATGCACTTAATTGTATGGCACGTTGCAGATCTTGATTTCTATTTCTGTAATGTTGCATTAAATGAGATCTGTCTGGGAACATTAAAAGAAAACAGCTATATTGACTTATGTTGTGAAATATTAAAAACAACACTGCTTTTACTTGAGGAATTTATTTATATTGCAGTCAACCCAAAGAAAACCAAACCTTATCTTGCAAACCACAGGTAACAGAGTTAAGTTATGCTAGAAAAAGGAATTAAACATTGTAGACAGGGAGTGGAGTAAAGAATATTATTTCCCCCCTCCAGCTGTATACTGATGTAGACATATCTGCGGATAATTTATAAAATGTAACTGAATTCAGGACAAGCGCGTTAAATGTCCAAATACAAAGTTTAATTTGGTTCTAATTGAATTCAAATTAACAAAATTTATTACAACAAAATTTAATCTTCCAATGACATACAACGAAGTTCAGTCTAAACTGTAATAAGAAACTAAATTAATTCCAGTTCTGTAAAAATTCATTTTAGAGCCACTTGTTAAAAATTTGTCAAAGAAAATTGATTCCAATGATACAGACATTGTTTTGATCTGTTAAGGTTATTTTTATTGATCCATCGTGAATAAGTGCACAGCTACAAGGGAAAGGAACAAGTAGGCTACTTGTAAACAGTTAGAGATCGCCAGTAATTGAGAATTACAATAAGCACCCATGTTGTAAAATGAGTTGCATTAAGAGTTTAGGAGGAAAACACAAAAAATATGTGTATTGCATGAAATACACAGGCAAATAAATAGCAATAAATAAACCGATAATGGACAGAAAGCAGCATTACTTCCAACTTATCCTGCACAATGATTAAACAAGAAACTTATTACACATGATTTGAAACTTTATTTAGAAGTGTTTCTCTTTTACTTTTTTTTTTGTCTTTTTTTTTGTAAAGTGTACACAGAGTGGAATAAAGGTGACAACCACCTGGAGCATTAACAAATAAAAGCAAATGTAATGATTTAACCTTAGTCAGGTAAATAACATTTTGCTGTAATTTTGCACATCTCTGATGTTGCTGCTATTTGCAAAAAACCCTTACTGTAAAAATGTCCATAGCTGTATATTGGCTATTTATTCTCCGGGTGCACAGTTTTTATATTGTTAAAACACTTAACAGTACAGTATTTTATTGTTTATATTTTAACTCTACACTGTTATGTTATTCTTTTTCATTAATCTTTTTGCTGCTGTAAATGTCCCCATTGTGGGACAATAAAGATATTTTATATTCTATTCTATTCTATAAAAGGGGTAGGAAGATATAAGTAACAATTTATGTAAAAAAAAATATATCTGCAAAATCTCCTATATTAAACAACAAAAAATACTTAGTTAAGGAAAAAATTGTGCAAAATAGCAATTAAAACTATAAATCATATTAGATTTATAGTCCCCACACTGCAGATATTAGAATCTGTCCTTAAATTACAGCCAAACCCATTTACACAATAACAGAAAAAAACCTTTAGATAAATCAAACATTACCAGCCACATATCTGACTCAATAACCATTAAAACAACTATTTTCATTGATTTCAGATGGAGCTATTCACGGAACTATTCATACTTGTATTAAACTGAACCTCCAATATTCACCACTGTTCGGGGCAAGTCCCACTTTCTCTGATCACGGAGCAGCCGGCTTGCTTTGTCTCGCAATGAATCCTCGGATAATCAAGGATAGAGAGGACACACCGGACCGGTCCTTCAAATCGGGCAAAAAGAAGAACGCATTTTTAGGCCGTATAACAAGGAGTCTTAGAATGTTTTTCAGTGTAGTTCTGTTTCTCTGACTGTGACTGTGCTCTCTCCATCCTCTGACATAGAAGCTGGCTCGGAGCTCGTCTGCCTGGCTGTGTGTTCCCAGGACCAGGCCGCCTTTTACAGATGCTTTTTGTATCTCTGCTTCTGTCTCCTCAAACCCCAGTCAGCCTCGGCAGATGACCGCACACAAAGAGCCTGGTTCTACTGGAGGTTTCTTCCTGTTAAAAGGGAGTATTTCCACTCCACTGTCGCTACAAGCATGCTTAGTGTGAGGGATTGCCTTCGAGTCAATGAGTCGATGCAATCAACTGGTTTTCCTTAGATACAAAAAACTGAAAAAAAATGAACGGAAGAACCGGGTGAACTGTAAAGTGCCTTGGGGTGACATGTTGTGAATTGGCGCTATATAAATAAACTGAACTGAATTAAATTGGAATCCGACCAGACCTCGGCGCCACGCTATGACCTAATCGGCCTTCGAATATGGCCTTTGGAAGACGCAGCCCTCCAAAGGCCAACGGGCAGATTTTGCGCCCTTAGAAGAAAATTCAATACCAATCCGACGAAAAAGTGAAGCGACACTTTGCTCCTCATTAATATTAATCTTGCATATATTCAAAAATATTTTACATATTATTTTATAGTTAAATTAGAAAAAATATTTATATATTTTTTTATGTCTTACTCATGGTCATTTGGTGGGTGGGGCAGCACCCTAGCGCCCCCTATTAGCCAGAAGCCAATGGTTTTTAATAAGAATGGGGTATTAAGAATGTCCATCATTTTCTCCTCATGAAATCTATTACAGAAAGTTATTTATAGAGTTAATGATACTGAAAATGTGTTCTACAGCTGACTGATAGTAGCATGTTTCACTCTGTGTCTCATATAGTTAATGACTAACGTTTTTTTTTTTTCCATAGGAGATGGCAGCTTGTTGGTAGCGCAAAGGGAGACATGGAGAGAATGTCATTGCATGTCATGTTGGTAAGCCTGTTAGTCAAATGTGATCGTCTGTGTTTGCTTAGAGCAGGCCCAAGAGATGAGTCATGTTTTAAGAGTATACACAATGACGAAGGCATAATATATGTACTGAAGGAATGTAAGGTGCCACTGGCAAGCCATGAGGCAACTATGTCACTAGATATTCCCCTCAGTGATGCAATTTTGGTAAATATTTCTAACGCCAAAAAAAGATTTTATAATCACACACAAATACAGCTAGCATGTTATATGTGTGATAATTAATAGCTATACAATTCTTTTTTGAATATTCAGTTTGAATTTTGAATCTCCATAAGTTAAAATTCTAAGTAGTGTAGAGCATGTTGTATTCTGGAGCCATTTTAATAATTTCTTTTAAAAAAAATGTAAAAAATGATTTTTATTTTTTATTTTTTTTTAAATGTAGAATTTGAAATGTGAAGATGATAGCTTCAACTGACACCTTAGAGAAGTAAATTAAAAATAAAAACATTAAAGAACCTTTTGGTAATAAAAACAAAGCCAGATTAAAGTTTGCAACCTCATTAGGAAAAAACGGCCACATTTCTGGAACTTCGATAACATTTAAGTAAAGGTACTGTATAATGAACTGTGAACAGTGAGCAGTAGTGATCAGTGACTTTTCGCTTTTAAGTGTTGAGGGGATCATCTTATCTACTGTTTGTACCACATGCTAATCTTTGTGATATGCTCACCTTCTGTAACTAATGTGCATGAAATTTGCTAAGTATGCTCACTTTTAGTATTTGTACCCAGTAACCTTCAGTTTCAGAAACTAGTTGTAGCTTCAACGCTCTCACCCTATATGTAGAACATTTTACAAACCAAAAGTGTGCACAAGAGGCTTGTGCATAATTGCACTCCGCATATGATAGGCTATCCTACTGAAAAGAAGAGGAGCAGGTTAGATCGTCTTGTGAATGTAATTTGAGCATTTCTCGTCTACATTTTTGAAAAAAGTTCCACTAGACCTTTAAAGGATTTAGCCTTAATGACTAATTTTAAGCTCAACAAAACATTTTAATCTCTATGTGGAAAAATTGCTGCAAAAATCTTATGAAATGATACCCCTAATCTCAAATACTTTAAAACGTAATTCTAGTGGGTATAAGGTGTAAATATCTCAGAAAAAAAAGGTTAGAAATTGAATTATCAAAAAAGCTGTCTTAAAGAAACATACACAAAACAGTGAATTAAAAAGGTTAACTCTAAAATGTCTATGAAGTGATACTGAATGATGCTATCAATTTTAATAATCATTTGCATAAAAACTTCTGAGAAGTCCACAGATTTTAACTTCATGGTTGATTTGTATTAAACAAAAAATGAAAAATGCATGAGGGAGGAATAGAAAAAAAAAAGAAATCTGTGAAATGTGTACAATTGAAGCGAAAAAGCTGGGAGCAATGACATTCACAGAGACAAATATCAGAGAATAGGGATATTTGCTATGCAATTCAGTGTCCTACATTGGGAGAGGGAAGTACTTTGCACTTTGGCACATACAAGCAGTATTATATAATAAGATTTTTTACAATTAAATATTTTATATTGTTTGACAGCAGTATTTATGTTGATATTCAGCTTCCCTTCAGATTCAGCTTTTTTTTCAGACAGATAACAACATATTCAGTGGGTGACTGGGTTGATGGTAGCTTTTTAGAGCATTCCTTTTGTGGTGTAATAAACAAAACAAGAAAGTAGAGGTTGAGCAAGTAAATTAAATAAATTATTAGGTGTGATTATTGACTGCAGGACTCATTAGAAGCCACATATCAAACAGGACTTAAGATTAAATTATCTAAAGGAATTGTAATTCTTCGCTACACAAAAGAATATCAGAAAAATAATACTTTTTCTACTGTTCACTGATTTTACCATAAATCAGCTATTATGCAGAAGTCTGTGGCAAAGCCTACAGGACGACACTCAAACTGCCACGCATGCTGCAGAAGGGAGTCATAAGGATTATTTCATAGGTGGGCAGTTCCAGTTCCAAGGGGTTAATATCCTGCAACTTTTAGATCCAATCTTGGTCCAACACACCTGAATGAAATAGCTGAGTTACCTCCTCAGTATGCAGTCAGTTTCTCCAGCATCTTCTAAAACATCTAATGAATTGATTCAAGTGTGTTGAACCAAAGGCATATCCAAAAGCTGTAGTATACCAGCCCGAAGGCACTGGAATTGCCCACCCTAATTCATAAGGCTAGGTATCATGACCACACTAATCCCTTAGTCATCCAATTCTGCTTGCTTGATTTATCTGGTTTGGTAAAATTTGAAACCTCACAATCAACATTTAAAGCTAGAAGTAAACAGCGATAAGAACATAAAACATCTTGTTGAGAAAGAGGGAAGTACAGGTTCAAAATCTCAAGGGCTGCTGTCCTGCAGGTTTTAGAAGTTTCCCTGCTCCAGCACAGCTGATTTACATTGATAGTTGATTAACAGGCTTTTGCTGAATTCCAATCACCAGAATCAGCTGTGCTAAAGCAGAGAAACCTCTAAAACCTGCAGGACAAAGACCCTCAAAGACCGACTTAGGGGATACCTGGGCTATGTATGAAAAAGGATGTGTGTAGACATATGCAAATGTGTTTATATATATGGTTTTATGTACATGTTATAATTCATTTGTTCAATAAATCAACTTTTGGAGTAGCATGGACTCATAAATTACCAAGGAACCAGGATGAGTGTTGATGTTATGGACTATGGAGAGGGGAACTGGTATGATTAAAGTTTTATTTATTTACTTATTTTTTTTATCATGATTTACGTCTTTATACCCATTTTTTTTAGACATAAGCGGAAGACATGTGTGGAAAATTCTTCCTTTACAAAATAAACACAATCACTTTTAAAAGACATAAAAAATATAGAATTTTAAGAGAGAGGAATAAATATGTCAGAACTTTAGTGTTGACTACTATTGTGCTATTGATTTAATGTGAACTCAGCCACTTAATCTATTTCTTTGGTTACCTTCTTGAAATTGTTACATCAGTCTCTAATGTGAGATTCTACAGTAATTATTTATTCAACAAACTGAGATGTTAGGGTCTCTGTGGTTTTGCTTTTTAACTGGTGTGAGTGAGCTTCCTGTAGCATGGAGGATCTTTGCTGGTAACCTGGCCAACCCATGTGGCTGCACACCTGAGCACATTACTCAATCAAGATGACTACCGTGTATATAAGGAGGCAAGGGATCAACTCCCTTTTCTGGATGATTACCCAGATGGTATTCCAACAAACCTTCTAAACCAGGAATATTCTTCTGATTGAAATTTGTCTTCTTGTGAATCTCTTCTAACAGGGCTCTATTATTTGTCCAGATTAGCAGTAAACCTCAGTTGGTCTGTGATCTTCATGGAAAAGGTCTTAACTGTGTGCAGCAGTTCTCAGTCTTCATCACCTCCCTGCCAGCTCTTCCTTGCAAGTACTAAATCTCTCTGATCTCACTCACATTCTCCTGGACCTCTGAGGTACAGACTGCAAATACCACTGAATCAAACCCCTACATATCCATGCTACCTCCCCTTCATCCCTCAAATAAGCAAATCAATCAGTCATCAGTTGTCATCAGCCAACTTCTTCCTGATCAGTCTGCTTTCTCTCCTCAGACCAACCAGAAAATTCAACTGACCTCCTGCAGGCCTCCACTTCCAGATTCTTGTTGCCTTTTGAAAATAAAGTGTTAAAACACATTGGTTCTCTATGTGATTCTGCATGTGGGTAAAAAAAAAAACTACAACCCAATATGACAGAAATATCTTGATTCATAATTTAATACACAAAAGAGATTTCTTATTAGAATTTGAATTATACATTTTTCTATGGATGGATACAATTAACTGGTTGATCAGCATCAATGCATTTTAACCAATGGAAATATCACTTGATGACAAGACGCATCCTTTTGCTAGTGTTCAACAAGTATTGGTCAGAGCAATTGATGCCAAACACCACTTATACTAACAGATTACTTAATACCACCTAACTTGTTGAAATAGTTCAGGCAGAAAAATGAAAGAGAGGAAATTGAACAGCATCTCTCGAGTTTCACCAAATTAGGGTGTAGTCTGAAATCTCTTCTAATTGAATCCTCCTTTCTGATGAAATAATGCCGATGGGTTTTCCAAACACTCCACTGTCCAAAATACCTGCATTGAGGATGTCAGGGGGTTGGGCTGGAGTGAAAGTGAAGTTCACTAGATTCCAACCTCTTTACTTCCTCTCTCCATCAGTTGCAGGTTGTTTCCCTCTCCACTTGTTACAAGGGTGGTGTGATCACTGTGATTTAGGCCTGGCAGACGCTGGAAAACAAAGCAGTAAAGCATTTGTCAAACATCAAGAATGACTGATGTTCAGGAGATGAAAGTTATTAATTGATATACATCTATATAGTCTTTGCACTGCCAAAGAGTATTATAAATCGTCAATAATTAACTGAAAAATAATCTACATACAACAATTGGTATAGTATAGTGAGCAAATCCGTACTATAAAACATCATTTGCATAATATTAAGTTTGAGAATTTGAGAGCTACATATGTATGTTTTGTAATAGTAGCTTCTCTGTGTGGTACTACTCAGATAAGTACAATCATCATTAGGGTTATAAGGAAATCACCTGTATGTACACTGCTTGCTACTTTTTGTTCTACTTACTTAGGTCATCTGTGTCTGATATAAGATTAATTTTATACTATTAAAGATTTATAATAAACAGAAAAAAAAATTAAGGGGGCTTTAAATTTTTTTTTTATTAGTTTTTCCATGATTATATTATTAAAATATATGGCTATGTGTATATCTTTCCATGGTTTAGGTTTAATATTTATAAATAAAAAAAAAAAGGCATACACTTTGTCTCTTGTTTTTTATTTAGGTCTGTCTTTTACAATTCATAACAACAATCTTAAACATAACCACCAGCAGAGGTTTTTCAGCATAAACACATTTATATTTTCCTTAAGCATAGTTGCAATTAGAGGCATTCATTTTATATAAGACTTTCATATTAGTTTTCATAAATCGCTCCATGTCTAAGTCATAAATCTTTTAGAGAACACTGTTTCCATCTCTGGTTTGAATGGCCTTTTAATGGATCTAACTCACAATGGCTCACCAGGGGAAAATATTGCTGCTGCAAAACTCTAATGAAATCAAGCTCCTTGTTTTGGCCAAACACTGGTCCACACCATCTAATATTGCTCCATTCATCATACTGTACCTTTTTTGTGGAGTACATTTCAAAGGCTTCCAGCTCTTGAATGTCATTGAGAGGGAGAAAGTGACCAGCTGGGCTCCTGCCAATTTAATGTTGTATGAATTCATAGGTTCAGTAATGGATACTTTGGTTCTGGAGTGAATAACCTGTTCTCATGAGTATACATTTTCCAGTCATCTTCAGGGACAGAATAACTGGTCCCACACTCAAAATAGACATCAGACATTTTTTCAAAAATATGTTTTCTGCTATCTGTTGTGAATATATGGTGCCTGAGGGAGTATTAATACCTCTCAACCTTTCTGTTGCTGTGCTAATAATTTCCCATCCATGTAAGGACAACAAGGAGAAAGCAGTGTGTAAAAAAAAAAAAAAAGAAAAAAGAAAAAAAAGTGCATGACTCTCAAAGGGAAAGGTGGTGGCAGCATCAAACTGTTGCAAGCTTTTTATTTAGTAAGGACAAAGAATGTGTAATTCTGTAGTTAATGATAAGATGATAATTGAAATCGGATTAATGGAGGGCAAACCTTAAAGTAAACCTATTGGAGGCTGCAAAGCCTGGAGACTTAGGCTACGTTCACACAGCAGCCTGAAGTGACACAAAACCAATTTTTTTTGCCCATATGTCACCTCTATCTGATCTTTTCATGACAGTTTGAACAAATCAGATTAAATTTTTTCCATTGCGACCCATGCCACTTGGCTATGTGCTCCTGAATCCGATACGAATCTGACTTTTCAAATGCGACCTGTGTCTCAACAGCCAGGTCGCATTCATCCAACTTGTATGCCATTAATACCTGACAAAGGTCACTATTCTGCATCTTGCTATGCAGAAGTGGCAAGAAAAACAACAACCAAGGTGGACGATGAGGCAGAGAGTAGTATTTATGTTTAACCATCTTGAAAATATTGTGTTTATAAGGTTAGGTAAGATTATTGGATGTGCTCTAGCACTACCGTCCATGTTTACTTCCGTAAACACAAAGCATGCTTACTTGTGATGTCATTACAACTACTACTGCGCAACGTTTAAAAAATATAAAAACCAACGCTGGTAAAAGTTGCGATTGCAAGGAAAAGGTTACATTAAGTTTATTTTTTTCCAAAACAAATAAAAAAATACACATTGCATTTCCCTATAACCTCACAATTATTTAATGTATTAGTCAAAAATATGCAATTTTTATTGGTTCACCAAGATCCTTAAAAATGTCTCTTCCACAGTTCTGCTTCCACTATTTGCTGTTCTCCCATCTTGCCCCATCCAACTATCCCCATTTCCAACACTAGCTGACTCATTCACTCAAATAATTTCTTTTTTCATTTTTTTTTGAGATGCCATTTTACTTTAGATGTCTGTGAGTAGACGCCCACAGACTCAGTAAAAGCAACAAACTCTGAGCAAGAGCTATGTTACTCAGGGGAGACATCACTGGAAAGTCTTTGCGAGATGCTTTTACATATTATCTATAATGTTCCAAGCCAATCCATCCATCAAATTTTCTCTTTCAAGCTAACTTTATAGGAAATGATGAAAGCAAATGGAAACAGCAAAATTATGATAACGATCCACCTGTAAAATCTTGAATATTTCCTGCCAAACTGCTTAATGTAAACTCTTAGAAGAATATTCAAAACATCAAATGGTAATATTATCAATAGTTTGTGTCAGAACTAAGGGATATGGCAACATTTATCTTTTCTGAAAATAGTCTGATAATTAATTTCACTGAACAAATATATACATTTTTTTTGGCAAATAAATGTTTCCAGACCAAAAAAACACAAGGCCATTGATTATTTTAATTGTTGAAGTATTAATTTTTTTTTTCTCTTCAGCGCAAAATTAAACTATTCAAAATGATAAATTTTTTTTTTTATTTTTTAGCATATTTTTGTATTAATAACTGTAGTTATAAAGAGGGATATTCATTTAGTTGTTTTAAGTTAAATTTTGTTATCAACATTTAGAAATTTAAACAAATGCAATTTTGACTTTATACAATTATTTTATCTTTTCTCAATATTTTATCTCAAAGCCTGAGAAAATAGAAAATATATATTTTTTTTCTATTCATATTGAACAACATAGATGTACACCTGATTAATTTGTAATTGTACAGGATGTATGAAAAAAATGTATCCATGGTTACAGATTGACAAACGTATCTCATGTGATGGGGTAGATGCTTAGACAATACAACACTTTGCATTCCATAGAAAGCTGTTTTTTGATTAGGCAATCATTGTCGGCTTTACAATCGAGCCAAAGATTGCGTCTGTGTTTTACAGGCCTCTTCTCAAACAGAGAATTTTTATTTTTATTTTTTTTTTCGGTGAGGACTCCACAGCACCAAATTATTTCTTATTGTGAACATGTATAGGTTTCCTACCTTTTTTTTTTTTTTTAAGAAATGTCATTTTGAGTAGGCTGCCCAATATAAAAGCATTAATCTGTTTTACAGAAACTGACAAATAGAAGCTTTTCTTGTAATTGTGCTGCGGCTTGAAACATGGAACTTTTCTCTCGTACAACTGATATATAGAACAAATACATTTTTGACAAATAATAAAGTACAAAGCATCAATTTCTTAAAACTAGATGAGCAAGACATAAAGTATAACACAGCAAGAGTAAATTGTACCTCGTAAATTTCAAAGTAAGAAGTAATGAATAGACAGATTTAGCACACATCCAGCATGGACTGCTGCACAGGACATTGGACGTATGCATGAAACAGGTTTGGATACAATACTCTGACAATTAGTCACATTGCCAACTAAGGAGTTTTCTAATTCCTTAATATTATTTTATGAAGGTTAAAGCTATTATGAAACAAAACATTTATAATATTATATATAATATATTAAGGGTTACCATGGCGGTGCTCCAAGACAGCGGCCAAGAACAGCTCCTCTCGACAATTTCACAAAATATGCTGCTTAAAATTATAGAAACTAGACATCGAACCTGTATCTATGATCGCCAACGCCTGCTGGAGCTATGGTCACAAAATATTTTAAATACAGACATTCTTTACTGTTTAAAAAGCTGCGGAGTGCTATGGACGGATATCAATAACACAAAGTGGAACATAACGGACGGAGAAAGAGATGCGTGAGATGGAGAAAATGAGGCTGCAGAGGGGGGCTAACTGCAAAGCTAATGAGAGATCCCCACAGACCTCTGCTTCCATCTATCCTGCTCTCCAACGTCCACTCATTGGAAAACAAAATGGATCATCTCCGACTGGAACTCTCTTCAAAAAGAGATATGTAACTGTAACATGCCTTGCATGTTACAACTGGTTAAGGGAGTTATAGATGTTACAAAATCATGTAAAAGAACAGATCTGAATGAAAATTGTCTATGTCAGTTTATTAAAAAGGGTCATCCTTAAAAGTAAATCACTGTTGTGTTTTTATATACCATGAATCGTAAATATTTTTGTGTTTTCTCAGCTGATTCTTGCACCTTTACAACCCTCTTTTCTTTTTTTTTTAACAACATGCTGTGGTAGTTGTGTCTAAAAATCAGTAAGTGGAGCAGATTTGTGTGTACCCACCCTATAATTTCAGTTTATTGACCATTTGGTTTATAAAGAGTGTTGTGGTTTTAACGTTTCTCTGGCTAAGATTCAGGACATTAGTTAGTTCATCTTTCTGAAACCTTGAAAGAAATAAAATTAACTGACTTTGTAAATATACCATATACCCAAAGAATGACTACAAAGGCTGCTTTTATTGGCTCTTAATCAGTCTGGATAGTTCTTAGACAATTAGAGTTGCCCATATAATTGTCTTTATAGACTTGTTCTCTAAATGGAAAAAAATCCCCCCTGGAGCTTATGCTCTTTCATTAATTTAAACTAAACAACGTGTGCAAAATGAATCAATCTGCATATAGTCTGAATCGCCACTGTGTCATCGTTGATGCTTGACTATTGATCTCACTGTAATTACATTTGCCTCCAACTCCCCTCAGCGGAGACAATTAGAGAGGACAGGTGACAGCGGGGAGCCATGTAAGCTCAATAAAAGACTCCCTCTATCAGGTAATTAAAAATCATAGCATGCTCCGAATGAACGGAATCAAGGTGTCTTTGTCTTTCACCGACCTCTTCATTCAGGATCCCCAAGAGGAAATCGGCAAAATGTTAAACTTAACTCAGAGCTAATTGCTCAATATCCAGTCAGATAAAGTTGTTGTTGCCCCACCTGCTGTGAGATTAAAATTGTCCTTGCAGGTTTTTTTTTCTTTTTTTCCCTTAACGTCAGCTGATGACTCACAAAGGCCCTGAAGTTTTAGACGAAAGAGGTTTAAGGAAAAGGGCGCTTGTAAAGACAATTTGCAGGTATAACAGCTCCAGTCGACAGTGCTGCAAATCCAGTCATGTCTAAAAAAAGAATAGAAATCTCCAGCCTTTTCTCCATAATTAACAGCCATAGAGACCATAATGAAAATCAAATTTCACAGCACACCGAAGTGGGCTAACCTTCATGTGGCATGCATGCCTTGTGATTGATTGATTAATATCTCAATAAACCATCACAATTAATCTGATTCAGAAGATTGACATTCACCTCAATTGTATCCAATAACAAAAGGAATCTTTCTTATATACTTTAAGTATGTCAATAGATTCAATCTTGGTTTGTTTGACATCATCAGTCCTTTGGCACAAATACGTTTGCATTATGATCTTTTCAATATTGACTTTTAATGATTACTAAGTTACAATGTAGTATGTGCTTGACAGACAGCACAACAAAGGGCTGCAAGGAGAAAATGTCAGCCTCTTCTCTGCAAACAGAGCAGAGCTTTTGAATTAGCGCAACACAGAAAACAGAGGGAGAAATCCGTGTCCAAATCTCCCTTCTTTTATTTGCCATCGCCGTACAGAGAGCATTTACTCCCTACAGTTGTTCCCTTATCTCCAACTCTCACTCATTCTTTTCTCTCAAACAGTGGAAGTGAAACAAATACCCCCCCCCCCATTTCATGAAAGCAGGTGCAGTAATTTGTGAGGAAGTCTTTTTATTCAGTGCCCCAGTTGCCCTCTTTCACTCTCTCTCTATTTGTCTGGTTGTGTGTGCTGCGTTCCGTAATAACACCAAGGGCAGTCAGATAAGATGTGCAGCAGCCGACTTCATATGGGAAACATGTTCCTATTGAGCTAACACAGAGACCAGGAACTCAAATTAGAAGTACGGGGGGGAAAAAAGGAGAATATGTGCAGATTTCATGATTCACATAACATTTATANGGGAAAAAAGGAGAATATGTGCAGATTTCATGATTCACATAACATTTATACATATATATATATATATATATATATATATATATATATATATATAACCGTGCTGTCAGTCATGTAAGCCCACGCATAGGAAGGAAAGGCAACCTTGGCTGATCTCATGTAATAAGGAAGACGTTCCGTTACTGAAAAGAAACAGATAAATCTTTCACTTATTTAATGATTTAAATATCCATCTTTTATTCTTTAAATTTTGTCTAGGTATCATGAGCTTGTTGTGCAACTTTACCAGCAGATTAGGAATATATGTAATAACTATAACTGGGAGTTATAGTTAATTAATAAGTCATTCAAATCAAGAGTAAAACCAGGTAATGATTATTAGTTCAGTGATTATAACTGTAATCTGCTTACTCATAAAGGCTCTTTAGTCTTTTACCCAAGGTTGGACTTCTGGACCGGCTGTTAAAGTCCGGTTGTCTTCCTACCACTAGATTTAGTAATTAAGACTATGTTTATCAGCAGAGTTATTAATCACCAACTAAAGCAAATTTTCTATGTTTCTTTAAGAGTTAACCAAAGGGGTGGATCTGACACAGAGTGATAAATTTTTCCCCGTATAAATAATTAGACATCCACAGTCGAAATGTCTGTATCCTTATTGTATAATAATTCCTATTATATCATTATTGTTTCTAATAACCATGAAAATAATACATACTACTGGAAATAAGCACAAGGTTAATGAAAGGCTGGGTGTAAATGAAACGGGGTGAAATGGATGTAAGAGTCTGTTCAGAGTCTTCAAGGAATATTCATGTTTTAAGGCTTGATTGGTTAATGCATTTAGGGTGTTCTTTAACATAACAGGAGATAAATGTTAATAATATATGATGCAGAAATACTAAATGCTATCAAAACAGAGAAGCTTAATTCAGTTTTACAGTGAACAATGACTCAGAAATGCATTTTGCACTGGAGCTAAAATAAGTAAGCTCAAATGACATCAGGAGACCAAGCTAGGAGATGGGACTGAGCCAGGAAAAAGGGCTTTAAAAGTTTGTGCTAAGATGTCTGCCCCCAAGTATACACGTGGCTGAAGATGAGGTAGCTTGAAGCTTTCAATGCTAACCAACCAAACCTTGGCGCGTGAACTCTTTAGACAAAGGGAAACAAAATAGGAGCAAACCACACAGCGCAGAGTGCGGTCATGTCTCCTTTGATACTTTTTCTTGGTGGTTTTCTTGAGAAAACGAGTTAATTTTCTCATTATCTAAAGATGATGAAAGCCTAAAAAGGCAAAAGAATATATGAGCTATTTATTTCAGTACAGAATTTTATTTGCAGTACAGCTTGCTCCTATTTCAAATATAAGTTGATTAGGATACTACACTAAAAAACCTAAGAAACTAATGCCTTGCAAGTGGACCTAACTGTTGCTCTCGAGGATAAATTCACTTTACTATAACTCACCTCCTCTAGATCAGCAATAAATCGAAATGAAACTAGCCAACCTAATAGAGTAAACTCAGATTGTTGACTTACCGCCCCTTACCTGTCCAGGTTCTGATTTAGCCGCACTGGGGTCTACTCTACAGCCCCTGTGTGGGAAGCATCCTACCAACAGGTGAAAGCAAATCAATAATCATTTCATCTCAGAAAAAAAACTTCATGAAATCTTAAATTCAATGCTGGACTGTGATTAATTCTTTATCATCAGGAAGTCTACAAAGCTGCAGCAGGATCTTTGATAAAAATGAAAGAGAGATCATATTTCTAGTTTTTCTTCATTGCCCCCTTTTGAATCCACAATAGAATTTAAATTTCTTTCTCTTAAGTCCTTAATAATTAAGCTCCATCATACATCAGAGATCTGACAGTTCCACATTTTGTCAAGCAAGGACTTTGCTCCCAGACCTTAAATCTGTCGGTGGCTCTTAGAGTTTCTGAAAGTAGAAAAGGAGGCAGGTCTTTACATTTGAAAGCTTCTCTCCTGTGGAACCAACTCCTGCTTTTAGACCCTAAGACAGACGCCATGTCTATTTTTAATAATAGACTTAAAACCTTCCTTTATGATACGGCCTATAGTTAAAGTGGCTTTATTTATTTGACATGCTCTTTGTAGTTATGTGGCTTATACCTTGGACTGCACATAATTTCAAATTATCCTTACTTTGCTGCTTTTTATGATACCACTAATAATACCATCTTTATTTTTCTCATTGAAAAATTTAAATTAAAATAAAATCATATTTTTCCCACGGTAACCAAAAAGGGAATAGAGCCCCAGGGCTTACAGTTTATTTGTCTATCTTATACAAACATAGGAATCATTTACACATTTTTTTTAAAAATCTATACAAAAACATAATTACAAACAACATAAAATCTTAGAGTGTAAATATAATAACTAAACTAATAAACCGCTAATGATAGTAATACTAGTTCAGAAGAAAGGAAGGAACAAATGACATATTTTTATGCACTCCCTTATTTGGTGTGTAGTTTGAGCAATAGATTTCTATTTAATTTTAAACTGGTATATATTTGGCTATTTTTTAGTTCCATATTGACCTCATTCCATGGTTTAACCCCAATAACAGAGATGCAAAATCTTTTCATAGTTGTTCAGATACCAAGTATTTTAAAGCTTGTTGTTTCCCTGAGGTTGTATCTACCCTCCCTTTCATAAAACATTTCCTGGATATGTTTAGATGACATGTTATAGTGTATCTTACACACAAACAGTGTAGTTTCATATTTAACAATGTCCTGCAATTTCAGTAGATTAGACTTTACAAATAGATAACTTTATTCTCACTTTGTATTCACAGATTGTATACAAAACCAAATTCCATTGCATACAGCTTACAACAGTGCAATGAGAATGTACACAATATAGGAGAAAAAGATTATTTTTTTTTAATAATGGTGCAAAAGGGCATTAATATGAAAAAGTTCAGTGAGGTACAAAAATGAATATGGTACAAAATGCAGTAGAACATTGAGTTGTGTCCTATTTATGTAACAGGATTATAACAGT
This sequence comes from Cyprinodon variegatus, assembly GCF_000732505.1. Taxonomy (NCBI): domain Eukaryota; kingdom Metazoa; phylum Chordata; class Actinopteri; order Cyprinodontiformes; family Cyprinodontidae; genus Cyprinodon; species Cyprinodon variegatus. Next base: position 653,550 of record NW_015150742.1, read on the forward strand.
TCAGCACATTGATAGTGCAAAATGATGTTGCGAGTGTGATACAGACTCCAGTTTAGAGTTCAACACTTCAACGGTCTGATGGCAGTGGGGGAAAAAGCTGTTGCAGAACCTGCTGGCCCTGCAGCGGATGCTGCGAAGCCTCTTCCCAGGGGGCAGCAGGGAGAATAGTGCATGGTGGGGATGTGAGAGATCCCTGATTATGATAAGCAACTAGCATTGTGTATTACTCTGACAGCTCTGTTTTTGCAATACTTTTATTAGTTTTAATGCTGATTTCTACCCTTTTCCCCTAACTTCTGCACAGACATTTAGGCATGGATGAAAGTTTGAACAGTAAGATGTGAATTTAGCTATAATTGAAATAGTTCCTCATTATGTTACTAGAGATGTATCAATATGTGGTGTTCCTATTACTCTCCAACTTTGCGTTTCATTTATTTGAATCGCTTTGGCGGTGGTGACCTGGATTGAGCCATTGCTGCTAGTAGGACACAGAAATGGCATCCTTTTAAGGAAAAGAATGTTAGAAAAACCCTTTTTAGATAAAAAAAATTGCCTCCACCCAAGTGAATCCAGCACCAGTGAAAATGCTGTGGCGTGTAAACCGGGCTCATTGTTGGAGTTGTGACACTGCTACAGAGAAAGGCCAAAACAGTCAGTCATGCACAGACAGCTCATGTGCTCCAAACACAGCAACGTGTCAAGAAAGAGCTACATAGAGGTTACAAACAGATGTTAAGCCCCAATGTCATTGATTCCGGGGAGTATGCAGTTTGTATGTATACAGATACACAAAAGCCATTTTGAAATCTTTCCAACATGGCACATGGTTTAAAAAAAATCCTCATTTTTAGATTTCCAAAATTGTAGATTGTGTGGATACATCTCTCTCTGTTGCCATGGTTTTAATTAGTTTATTTTTAGAGATGATGAATTTGGTCCTGTCTTCAATTGATTAACAGTAAAATCGTAGAGTGAACTTTTTTTTTCATATTCAGGAATGATTTGTCATAGAACAGGTCTCTGTGTTTCAATATTTAGTTGCGAATGGACTGCAGTTCAGTGAAGTTGCCTCTGATACCACATCCTGATTCTAGTTTCAAATGCAAATTGTACCCAGCATTTAAGATGCTGCTAGAGTTTTTTTTTTGTTTTTGTTTTTTGAAAATAGCAAAATAATAGTCGAAAATTATAAAATATGGCAATAAATTTACACTGTGATTAATACAGAAAAAGGAAAATATGTTTTTTTATCATAAGATGAAAAAGAGAAGCCCAAAAGCCTCATGTGTCTAGTTTAAAGAGTCCAGGTGAGTGCTTTTAGCTCCAGTTTGCTAGGCACGATTGTCACAGTTTTTATGGTCGGTGCAGTCTCCCAATAAAACCTTTTATATTAGCACCTAAATGCAGTGCAGGGACGTCAACTTACTATGCCGATGTTACATCAGGCAGGACGGGGGATCATATCTGCCAGCCTGACAAAGCCTTATTGCCTTCACTTTCCACATGAATGCTTTCAGATGTGCTTGAGTTCAAAGTCTGAAGCCGCTGCCAGGAAATAAATTGTGTGAGAGTCACAGCACTGCAGATTTAGATTGTTCACCTCCGCTGTGGTTTAGATGTGGATTTTGTTTCCTTCTTTTTATTCTTAGCACTTTCATTATAATGTATGGCAAGTTTGAGTCAGTTCACGAAACCCCATTTTGCTTACTCATTAGTTGCATGAATATAAAGTTTGAAAAGTTCATACAGTAGGCTTGGCCATGACTAAGAAAAAATAATTGGCAAGCAGTTTTGTTACAGCTTGGTCTCACCGAATTATGACCATCACATTATTTGGTAGTGGCACATCATTTGAATGCATTTTACAGCTTATCCACACAGAATGAGGATGAAACCTCATTTTAAGACTTTCTTTCTTTAAACCAGCTTTTAAAACAGGTGTTTATGGTTTAAGCAACTGTGCACAGACATTTACCTTGAATATGGCTGAACAATTTTTTTGTAGTTTAGAACAAAATGTGTCATAAATGTGTCAAAAAGAAAAAAAAAACATAAAACAATATGTATTACCTTCAGTTTCTATCAATCAG
>NW_015150742.1:655652-658591 GCF_000732505.1 Cyprinodon variegatus
AAAATGCAGTCATCTGATCCAAGGTAGATACTGCCACAGAACTACCTAAAAAGATTTCAGAAGAACAGGGAAAATAGTCCAGCAAACTTTTTAACAGGCTCTTTATGATCTATGGAATTTTGTAGAAAAAAATATATAAACAGAAAAAAAGGAACCTGAATTAAAATCAGCAAGTGTAACATTTTTTCCGCCCTCTCTCTATCAAGAAGTTTAATTTTTCTTGTTAAATGCTCCACTGATGAAGTTATTTATGTTAGTAACGTTTTGAATAATATCTATAAATGTAAATCTGTTTATTAAAGTTTGTTGGAGAAAAAAAAAATGCATCATGGTGGTAGGTTTCTGTTTGGACACAATCCCAGAATTACACTGATTTGTTGAATAAAGCCAAGGTATAGGGCTTGGTGTAAAATTGTGGCTGTTTGAGAAGCTGATGTTTTCAACTATCACTGGGAGGAGATGTGTGAAAGAGAGGAATGGATTGGATTGCGAGGTAGGTTTCAGGTTGGTTCTAGGAAAAAAGTGTATACAGGAAACCATTATGAACAAGATAGATAAAAAAGTTAGACTTCCTCAAACAAATTGTTCAATCAGGCAGCCCTGAGCAGTCCTAAGCTATAGGTTGATGAGTCGATTAGAGGCTGGAGGGTTTGCAGCACAGCAAAGCAGCCCAATCTCTCTGTGGAGGTCTATGCTGGGTTGTCTTAATTCACACTTGTGCCAAAGGGTGAAAAATGTGCACCAGTGCTGGTAAATCGTAGATAACATTCAAGTCTTTAGAGTAATTAAGGATTACTTTATTTTTTTATTTATACCATAACATAAGCAAGGTATTTAAATACTCCAGGTGATGTTTTGTCCTGGACATAAAATTTTTAACAATATATTTTGTGCTGAAATCAGATTTTTATTAGGTATTAAATAAAATCAGTAAATGTGATTGTTATAACATTTTTAATCAGAACTTTTAACATAACATAGCTGTTTTTTTTTTTTTGTTTTTTTTTGATAAACCCTAAAAATATCAGTAATCATTCTATATAATTTATAAAGTATAATAGTACTATTATACTATTAAAGTATAATAGTATAAAATAGTATATTTATAAAATATATGCGTCCTAAATGTATGAATATGTATGCAAAGCCATATATATATTTAGTCTATGCCTTTAATAATTTTAAATCTTCTCCCAGCCAAGGTAAGTTCAGATATATGGGATGCTGGATTTGTGTACCACCTCTCACCTCTGCACCTGCTGTTTTTGGCTATTTGAGTAATAATGAAAGCCAGTTTGCTCTCAATCTTCCGGCTTCTCCGTGAGCCTGCATTTAGAACCTAATTTGTTCAATTTCCTCATGCAATCCCAATCTTTTTGACAAAGAGAACTGACAAGTGATATTGAAGGTTGTGTTGTTAATTGGGTGGAGAGATAAGGTAATGATTTATCAAATCCTGAGGAGATTTTTTTTCGTTCATAATATTCATTCATCTGAAATATATTACCTTTTTTAATGTAACACTTTGTTAAAAAGAACTTTGTGTGGAGATCACTAATGATATGCTTTTATATTTTGTCAAAATTATTTACGACCTGGGTAATCTTTTGGCTGTTGTTATGATACACCTTCCATCCTTTTAGAATAAAATAGCTTGATGCATACTGCAGGAGTAATACCACCTTACATCCTCCAACTACTTAAGATGGCTTCCAAACTGTTCATAACTTTGCATTCCTCTCTGCTCATGGGTGACTCAGGCAAACAATATTAAAGACGGACCGACTGCTTGCCTACTTGCCTGCCTGCTTTCCCGCCCCTGGGACAATCCAGCACATAACTGCAGGGTGTAAGATACTGTCAGGGAAAGCTTACATGGAGCACCACAACCAAGTGGCTGGCATACTGTGCAGGAACATCTGTGCAGAGTATGGGCTGGACACCCTAAGGTCAAAGTGGTAAACATCTCCAAATGACCTGGCCAAGGTCCTGTGGGACTTCCAGGGACAGACTGACAGAATGGTAATGGCGAAGAAACCTGACATTGTGGTGGTGGAGTAGTGCAGAAAAGCTGTATATATGTATATATATATATATATATCAGTATTGGCTTACCAATAGAGGGCGCCAAGCCACCAACACCACCCACCCCATGACCTTGATTAAGACATAAACAAAACATATAAAAATTACATTAAGATGTGCAAGATAAATTTGTAATCTTTAATGACAAGTAAAGTTGTTTTAATGTTTTGTCAGAATGGTGACGTATTTCCGCCCTAGGCCGCAACAATCTTTGCCAATTTATTCTTGTTAAAAGTTGTACATGCACAGTAGCTCCTCTGCAATGCAGAGGTATAGGAGGGCTTGGGGCGAGGGTGGCAGGTACTGACATCACTGTTGTAGTGTGAGTGATTGACAGCTCGAGTCATGGGAGTGATATCCCCCAAAGCAAACTTACCAAAAGAGGGGGGTGGAGAAATTGTTTAGACCTGTTCAACCAAACAATAAAATTAATCAGCAGTCCAAAGACAAATGGAGACGGTACTCACTAACCCTTTTTCTAGGAACTGGTTTAGCTACAAGGCTTGGTTTACTGCATGCATTGAAGTTAACGCTTTATTCTGCTTTCATACTTCCTTTTCAAACTTCAGGATCTGACCCAGCATGGATAAAGACAGACAGACTGAAAGTAAAGTATACAAAAAGTAAAAAGTATACATGAAATGTAGTTTTAATAGAGTGTTTTTATTATGTTTTTTGTTGTTAGTATTCATATAAATACACTCACCGGCCACTTTATTAGGTACACCTGTCCAACTGCTCGTTAACACTTAATTTCTAAGCAGCCAATCGCATGGCGGCAACTCAGTGCATTTAGGCATGTAGACATGGTCAAGACAATCCCCTGCAGTTCAAACCGAGCATCAGTATGGGGA
>NW_015150742.1:659381-708408 GCF_000732505.1 Cyprinodon variegatus
ACCACATCTCAATCCAATAGAGCATCTTTGGGATGTGGTGGAACGGGAGATTCGCATCATGGATGTGCAGCCGACAAATCTGCAGCAACTGCCATCATGTCAATATGGACCAAACTCCCTGAGGAATGCTTCCAGCACCTTGTTAAATCTATGCCACGAAGAATTGAGGCAGTTCTGAAGGCAAAAGGGGGTCCAACCCGTTACTAGCATGGGGTACCTAATAAAGTGGCCGGTGAGTGTATATTTGTGTGATAACTTAGGATATGTCTGATTGGTTTTTGGTGTAAGTCTATTTTGAATTTATAGGCCCCCTGGAGAAAACTCCACCAGCCGCCACTGATAAATGTGTGTGTAGGTGTGTGTGTGTTTTGTCCCTGAATTGATTAAAGATGTAATTCTGCAAATAAAGAGGGACTCTGGTGGAATGACAGTGTCCTGTTTTTAGGATTAGCCTTTTAAAACAAACATCCAATTAGAAGATTCAGATGACTGTGCCCCAGGGCTTGGCATGGCTCCAGCACATATGTGTTTGCATGCGCCTATGCAGAAGAAAGAGAATGCAGTGAGAGGAGCTGGGTTTGTGTTTTTATCTCCATTTCTGCACATGTGCTTCAATCTAAGGAGCTAAATCACTGTCAGTGATAACACTACCAGCCATGTCATTTGATTTTTTGTCCCTTTCAGTGTATGTGTGTGTATACATGTTCTTTTTCCATGCATGCAGCTGTGGTAGCTTGTGAAGCAGCTAATTCCGGAGTGTGTGTATGCATATGTCGTTTTTGTGTGTTAAATGCATAAATAGGGCACACTGCCAGCAGTGCACCACAGTGGAAGTCGCCGTGGCTGTGTTTGCCTTGGCTCCTTCCCTGTCGTAACTAATTAGGATGATGGTAGACGTGCGTGTGCGTGTGTTTATGTGTGTGTGAATGTGTGCGTGTATGTGGCCATATCATGTGCTTCTCTGCATAACTGTTTTTTTCCAAGTCTTATCACCTTCTTCACTCATCCTCTCTATCACTTTTGCTCCCGTTTTAATCATGAAGGGAGTAAAGAAATAAACGCAAAGGCTTCAGAAAATAAACAAACTAATAATAGCTCAGGGAGCTTTGTCTGTTCTGAAAGACAGATGAAAAAAAAAAAAAAGAATCGATAATGTGACATCATAGCAGCGCATGGAATTAAATTCTCCCACTAAATATAAATTTGGCTTATTCATGACTCAAGGCATTTGCAAGGGATTAGCTATGGTGTTTTTCTTCACTGTTTAACTTTCCACATTACAAATTCACCAGCTTTGGGGATATATTCCGTAAGGCCCGCTAGCTGATACAAATCGTTGCAGATGCCAATCTAAGCTCGGCCTTGGATTTTTGAGGACAAGGACTCAAATGTTGTATACTATTGATAGGACATGTCATTAGTGTTTGTAGTTTTTGAAATGTAAAAATCCTTATTTCTGGTCAAGTGTTTTTGACTTTCTTCCCTTCAGCTGGATCAGAACTGGAGTGGGGAGTGGTGGCCTACAGTAGTGGTTAGGGCATAGAGCTTGGAATCCTGAGGTTCTGAGTGCAAGGCCCACTCCCACAGACAGACACTCTGGCCCTCTGAGCAAGACCCTTAACCTCACACTTCTCCCCAGTCGTCCCCCGATGTCAGCCCACTGCTCCTCAGAGGGATAGGTTAAATGCAGAGGTAAATATCTCTAATGTGAGATCAATAAAGTTAAGTTGTTTTTATAGCTAGATATATGCAATTACTTGCCAATATTCTTTGTACACCTGTTAAATTAACAAATTTCAGAACAGCTATTAGTAGTGCCTTACTGAAGTTTAACTAGCAAACAGATTGGAAATGAAAGGGGGTTTAAGTGACTTTGAACATGGCAGGGTCAATGGTGCCAGATGGGCTGGATTCTCCATTTCAGAAACTGTTGATTTAGATTAATTAGCATGCAAAACCATAAGTTAAGATTATGGAAAATGGTGTACAATAGTTTCACCAAGATATTCAGTGAGCCATGTTTGTTTTGTGAAAACAAAGATATCAGAAACATATAAAAAAGTGAAATAGGACCAGAAACCATCCATTCTGACCTTGCACATCTTTTTATAAGCAGACTTTATCATTTTCCAGTGGTTACTTTGAGCAAGACAACAATGAGTTTACTACTACAATAGCCCACCCACTCACAATCAAACAGAACAGGCGTTGTCAAGCCTGGTCCTATGATCTGGTATCCGGCATATTTTAGTTGTTTCTCTGCATTCACCTGAAAATAAATGAGTGATTACCAGGGCTCTGCAGCCCTTGATGACAGCTAAGAATTTTTTCAATATGCTAGAAAAACTAAAGCACTGAAAATAATGGAGTCCATTGTACTAGTAAAGTCTGATTAAACACTGGATGATTATATTTGCTCATCTGTGCTATGAAGGGTCGTTGTTGCAAATGTAAAGACTAGCTTGGACGTTTAATATTTAAAAATTTCTCAAAAATATAGGGATGTATTGACGTTTTTGAGTGACACTAAAGTTAAAAGAAAATAATAATAATAATAATAATACTAAAAAAAACTTTGATTTGACCTATCACATGATGCTTTGTGCAAGTCAGCTGTGCATGATGACTTAGACTTTCCATGTGAAAATTTATCATAGATTTATTTCTGGAAAAAGATTTTAAATAAAAATGCAGCATCTGTTCTTTGCAGACCCTGCAATACCTCCATACTTCTCTAGCTAGTAACACATTCTCCATGAATGCATGCACACATAAGGTTTCTAACAGTGCATGGATATCAGTACAATAAATGGGTAACAGCTGGCTAGCAGATGACCTGAACGACAAACTGACTAACTAAATAAATGTAAAAAAAAAGATTAGATGTTTTTTCTTATATTTTTATTTCTGTTAGTACATTTTTTGTAACAAAAAAATCTTGATGTGCTTGTGTGTTCTAGACTTAAATATTAATTACTTGCTGATACTAAATTAAATTCAGGTCAAAAATACTTTATTAATCCAAAAGGGAAATTAAATGTTGCAATAATGTTGAAATTATATATATATATATTTATTAATTTTTTTGACCCATCTAGTTGTTATGTTTTGATAGCTGTAAGCAGGAAGAATCTTCTGTTTCGGTTTGTCTTGCACTGGAAGCCTCTGACTAAAGACACTGTTTTTTGTTTATAAATCTTCTTAAGAGGACACTCAATGTAATCTATAATGTCATTCATTTCATGTAAAATTTTTCTTTGTGAAATAATCTCTAGAGGTTCCAGATGGGTTCCAATAACAGAGCCTGGCTTCTTTATTAGCTTGTTGAGTATTTTTAAGTCATTAGTTCTGGTGCTGTTACCCCGACAAATGATGGAGCAAGGTATATGGAACAAAATTGGTCCCAAAAAAATTCAAAAAGCATACACCAAGATTTGTATTTTTAAAATGAGATCAACAAGCGTACAACAACACTCGTTAGTGAATATCTCATTTCACAAATGTGTATTATACGAAGTTTAAATGTGTACAGTACCTTGACATTTACAAATGTGTTAAGGGAAAAGTCCTGTCACATTCAGAATATAAACTTCTGAAAGTACTTTTAAGTATGAAATTATTGCATACTTTTCCATAAATACATTTTTTATTTAAGAATAATTTCATTTGAATGTGCTTTACCGGAGACATCCATGTTTGTCAAAGAACACTACTGCCACCAACCAATTTGTGATGTCACGGTGCGGTATTGGCTGTTGATCAAGTCTCAGCGCTGTAGCTGGTGATGTCACAATGCACTAGTATCCATGATGGCAACGAAAAGTGCATAATGTGAAGCAGAGAGTAATGGATGAATAAATTACGTGTTTTTTCTGTGGCCAGAAGTTCAATGGCAAATCCTCCCTCTTCAAGCTGGATATCAAAAAATCCCATGGTGGATTATGAATTGGAAAGGTGAAATAATTTTATTTTTTTTTTTACTTTTATCCGATGTATTATAACACCCAAATGCCATGCACGTGGGCTTTATCAGTTTAACTATACCTCTTGTGAATTTCAATGGTGAAGTTCTCTCGAAATCTTAAATAATTGTTGTTGATTGCAAATGTGTCTAGTAGCACCCATTGATTTTGATTGTAAAGTCGGGAGAATGGTGCTCGGCTTACCGCACCATGGCGTTACTGCTGGAAGATGTCAGGAGTGATGTGTTACTATATTTGGGCAAAAATGGCTGCTCCCAGACTCAGTGATTGCGATGGAAAATATTGTTTTAATTTTTTTACTGATTAATGCTAAATTAATTAAATCACCGCAAACCTATTCATTTTAGGTATAAATAATGACCCATTGGATATTCCTTTTGCTTTAACAGTCTGTCAAATTCACACCATTCAAACTAACCAAGTAATAAAACAAAGAGAAAAATTAGTACACAGGTCTGCTTTACTGTACTTTCGACTTTTGAGATTTACTTACCACACGGTGTTTCCCAAATAGGGTGATACGTTTCGAGGTTGGAGAAAAGCTGGGATATCTGATAAATGAGACATTGTTGCGTTCGATACGAAAACCTGGGATATCTAACGAGGAGTTATTTCTTTTTAAGTTAATTTTTAAACAAGTGTTGTAGGTGTTGATAGCTGTGGGCTTGAAGGATCTTCTTTATCGATCTGTCTTGCACTGGATCTACAGAAGCTTTGTTTTGTCTTAAAAATCTTCTAAAGGGGATGCCCATTTTTGTTAATAAAGTCCTTCACTTTCTGAAGAAGTTTTGTTTTTGAAAGAATTTTCAGAGGTTCTAGTGCAGTTCCTATGACAGACCCTGCCTTCTTTCTTAGATTGTTGAGCTTTTTTAAGTCATTAGCTATAATACTGTGACCCCAGCAGATGATGGCAGAAGATATCACACTCTCCACAAAAGACTAATAGAAGATATGTAGCATCTTGTTGCAAATGTTAAAGAACCTAAGCTTCTTTAGGAAGGACAAACTGCTCTGTCCGTTCTTGTAGACGGCTTCAGAGTTGTGTCTCCAGTCTAGTTTATTATCCATTTGAACACCAAGGTATTTATACTCCATCATCTCAACTTCTCCCATGATGTAAACAGGATCCAACTTGTTCCTTTTTCTTCTAAAATCTACAATCATCTCTCTTGTTTTGTTGACATTCAGGATCAGGAGATTGCTTCTAAACCATGCCAAAAATCTGTTCATTACCTCTCTAGGACCCTCAGGATGTGGGAAGTCTGTGCAACAGGTCTATAATCACCAGGGACTGTTGGATAGGTCTTCTTTGCACTGGAACAAGGCAGGAGTTCTTCAACATCACTAGAATGGTCTCATTGGTCAGACGAGGTTTGAAGAGGTACCATAGAATCCCACAAAACTGTTCTCTACAGGCCTTCGGGACTGTGGGGCTGATATCATCAGGACCTTGTGACTTATTACAACTCAGTCTCTCGAGCTGTTTCTTCAGTTGACTTCCAGAGACAGATAGGTGAAAAGAGGAGGGAGCAGCACTATGTTCTGATTTAGCTGAAAACAGACTCAAAAGCAGGAGAGTCAATGGCAGAGGAGGGCAGGATGTCCATGTAACTGTGGGCAAGAGAGGGATTCTAACCTTATTCTTGAATTGAACCTATTGAAGAATGTATACAGTTCCGAATCCAGACTTTCTTCTATCTGATCATCCATCCGCTTGAAGCTTGTGATCTACTCCATTCCTGACCACACATCTCTGATATTGTTCTTAACCCCAAGTTCCTTCGGTGTAGTCCTCTTTAATTTCCTGTTTACTAAGTGTAAAGTTTCAACAGTGCTTATAAGCAATTTGTAACTTCACTTGCCTTCAGTCAACCCTTTGTTTTTTGTGCCAGTTACCCAAAATGCTCCCAACATTCAGGCTTACATTTTTCTTCAGCTATTCTGATGATCAGTATTTATTTCTTGATTGGTTATGTAGCAAACTTTTATGTCAAAATAGTCTATATGTCTTTAATCATTGCAAGTTCTCTTGTGGTGACTTTTCAGTAATGTGCTTTAACGCACCATTGTCATGAAAATTGAAGAAAAAATTCATAGACATCATAATTCTTAGGGTGTTTTTTTTTTTTTTTTTTTTTTTTTTTTTTTGCATTTTTGGAGAAACTATTTCACTGCTCCTTCAAGTGTGCCCGGCCAATGTTCCCTTTGCCTGGAGTTAAGGGATGGGTCCAATGTAACCTTCTTAGTCCACCATTTCCCATGTGTCATTGCAGGTCCAAGTAGATTTGCCAAGCTTGGTCAGCAATGGCAGAAGATGGTGGGACAAATGTGGTTCAAACAGTCTATGCTATCTTCCTTTAATCAAAAATTCACTCTGAAGATCATTTTAGGTCAGTAAACAACTATGTAAAACTCATATATCTGTCCAGTTCATTAAGATCCCTTGTTGTTATTCAGCTGGAAGGATGTAGAACTTAGTTGTGACAACCTAGGTAATTATTACATCATTTCACTTACAAAATGTGCCTGACTTGATTTTTCCAAACTATTGCTCCATTGTGTGGTATATTTGTTTTTTACCATCCTAACAAGGTATTTTGGTATTCTACAAAAACAGTAACATCAAGAGAATATCTGAGTAAACTCTGGCAAAAGGAGAATATTTTTTTTGGTTCTTGAAATGTTCCCTTATTCATCACATCCAGGAGCTTGTTTTATGACTGCAAAAAGAGAACTCAGTAACAGTCAGAACTCCGGGTGCTTAGACTGCCAGTCAAGGGCTTTTCATTGAATTCGGTGACAGTTTTTCAGAACAATATGAGAAGGAAAAATTCATTTTTTATTGTCACAAGTGCATTTCAAGCCACAAGAACTCCTAATGGACTCTGAAGTCCAACTTCTTGGAAGGTAACTCTCTTATTGGGCAGGTTGTTATGATGGTAGGTCCAATATTTCCTCTTAGGGTTCACATTACTGCACTAGCATGAATTCAAAGCAATGTTTCCACTCATAGTTGTTGATTTGAAGCCTTTAATGTGAGTCAAAAATCTTCCAAGCCTGACAGTATATGTATGCTTCAAACACTAATGTTTTTCACTGTCAGCGCAGCAAGAAAAATGAGCTGCAAGCAAATGTGACTGTACCCCAGTGTGTAGTGAAAGATGCCCGCAAAATTTATATCCTTGTTACTTTTCCTAGCAGTTTCTACCTGTAACTGCTCAGAATTTCTGCTGTGCTTGGGCTTTTTTCCCCGAAATTAAACATGTTTATTTGATGCAAAACGCTAGCTGTAATGTAATTAAGACTAGATTACAAGGCCTAACTTTGAACACATTGGCACTTTTGCAAAAAGGCTCTTAGTATAAGCTCTGGGAATTTCTCCAAAGTTTTCTTAAGATGTAACCCAAGCCCTTGAACGATAAATCGCTTTAAAAAAACATATTGTTAAAAGTCTGCCTCAAGAGTATATTTCCCCCTATGTTCGTGCTTGAGGCCCATGAACTGACTGGTCAACATGAATCTGTGCACTAGAAACATATATCAAGCAGGAGGACCTAATTGGCCCATGGGGGGACTTTGCCAAGAATTGTACAGTGGAGTCCAGGGAAGGGGGTGTACATTGGCAGAGCAGAAGCAACTGAGTCAAGGGTAAAAGTTCCAAAATGTACCAATACAGCTGAGCATAACTAAGATCGGAGCAGTCAGAACTGAAGTTTGATAGGAAGGCGGAGCAATGACAGACAGGTGGAGGGGTGACAGAGCTTGTCTAAAAAGGCTGTAGAATAGTGGTTTGGGAAGATTGAGAGATAGTGTTGAAATGAAAGCAGCTGTAAAGGAAACTGAGGGAGGGAAATGAAAATGGATTGAATAGGGACAAGAGGGAAGAAACAAAAGAGGAAAAAATGAGTGATGGTAATCGACAGGATGTGTACCGAGCTCCGGCTGATGATAGCAGAAGAAGGAAGGAAAGGGCTTTTATATCCCCCTTCTTTCTCCACTATTCAAGAATGAATTATAGTTGTGGCAGAGAGCAGGAGGAATATTAACCTGACACTCATCCTGAATTCAGATTTCACTCCTTGCTATCATGCTTTCACAAACTGTCATCCTTGTGCTTGCTTTCAAAGACAGAGTCTCTGAGTTCATGTGTGAAAAAATTATTTTGTCTAGTTGATCTTCACCTACAAGTAGAATGTTTCAAGACAGCGGTTGAAAATGGCTTACATACTGAATGTTAAATACCTTAGGTGGCATCACTTTTTGGAGTGTCTTATATGAACTGTTAAGATTTTTTACTTTTGTAGATTCCTAATAAGCTGAACTCACAATAGAAGTTTGCCAACTGTTATCAACAATGCCTTCTTTTTTCAGCTTCGTGCCATTTTATTTTACTTTTCTAGCCTCCATGAGATGGCTTACTCCATTTCTATCAGGTCATGCATTATAAGTGCCTGCGTATGAATAAGGCTTATTTGGCATACAGACACCCACTACTTTTTATATAATTCATCAGGCACTGGGACGTGTGACTGACTGCATAAAATCAAAGTCATTCTTGCGACGTGGGCGTGAGTCACTCCGTAAGTCCCCTTGATCATTTCAGGCCCGCGGCTTGGGGCTTTGCTGAGACCGGCACTAGTTTCAATTAATTTTCATCTGAGTGTCCTTGTCTGTATTGTTTGCATCAAACAAGAGATGCCGAAAAGAAGGGCAGGGTAGATACTGCCTTTCTCTCCATCACTCCTACTAGTGCATTTGCCTCCTCTGACAGGATTTTAGAAATAGCCAATAAACTTTGTGAAGAGAAAAACAGTGCAGAAGGACTGTAAGCAGAGTTCCTATGTAGCTTATAAACTTTTATATACACTTTTTATTATTTGGCCACATTTTAAATGTAGTCTTGATTTTTAAGTTTTGATAAAATATCTTAATGTAAAGTATGTTTTGGTCACTAAGAAAGAAAAATGTAAGTGGCAATCGTGAGGGTAAGACAGCAAAGGAGTCTTACCTATATATATATATATATATATATATATATATATATATATATATATATATATATATATATATATATATATATATTGTTTTTCTTTAACATTCAGTGCAGTGTTTCTTATTTTGTAGATCACCCTACTCTCAGCCCCCTGCTGACACTCTCCCTCTCCTTTGTTTCCCTTTCAGTTCACTCCCTCCACACCTGCATTGCATTAGTCAATCTACTGCAGTCAGTTGTCTAGTATTCTCCTTTCTGGCATTTATATGCCTTCCCCGCAGCCACTCATTGCTGAGTTGTTTCTGTTACCTCTTTTGTTAAATGACATACTTGTTTATGTGCTTTCTTGCCAGATTACTTCCGAATTTATGTTTCTGTTAACAGTACCTTTAAAGAATCTATGGCCCAATACCGAAACACACACTGTGCACTACCCTTTTACTATCCAGTGTCACTCCCAATTAAGTTAGACTTAGAGGGGTGAGGTTGTTTTGACTGAAGGGGGAGGGCAAAAATGGGAGTGGGATACTCTGATCCCTCCACTAGAAATGTTAAGTAGTCCTTTCTATGGCAACACAGAGATGCCCCATGTGCATGGCTGTACTGTAGCTATGTGGCGCAAGTTGCAAAGCACAAAGCTTTTTGTCTCAACTCTTTTCAACCTCATATTGCTTTCTTTATATTAAGCTTCTACACATTGCAACTGTGTGAGTGAGTTGGGGACAGATATATCTTTAAGTTCAACAAATATTGTAATTTTAATATAAATAACCCAATGGCTGACTTGACATAAAACATTTGCCCCTTTCTTGAAAATAACTGTCTAAAGCAGTGTTTTTCAATGCATCCAAAACATGCTCATGTTTTGGATGTTTCTGAGGTTAAGCACACCTGATTCAGATGATTGCAGTTCAGCAAAGCCTGATAATCGGCTATCAATTGATAACAGGTGTGTGAAAGCTGGGAAACATCTAAAACATGGAGGGCAGGGTGCCTTGATGACCAGGAATGAAAAACACTGGACTAAAGTCACATAAAACTATTTCAAAGAGGACCTTTCTTTTTGGAATTATTGCTTTTTTTTTTTTTCGTTTTCCTAATATTCGATTTTGTGTCAGTGTGACAAAGATACAGCAAAGCATTGGAAATTATATTAAAATGCTGTCGTTTCCGGTGTCATTAGGCTGTTGTCACACCTGTTGCCAAATTTCAGGCCGTTTCTCAATCTGTGTACTTCTGCATTTTCATGTGCTCATATACTCGAAAAACATCAGCAGCATCAACCCTATTACTGTTCCAATTCACATGAACAATAGGACCGAGAACGGTCAAAGTCCCCAGATGTTGTTCTCGCCCCTCCATCTTTACCAAGTATGCATCAGAGCAGACTTGTCCATTGTCGAGATTAACAGCTGTCCTAGCATGCACCGCCGAAGCAGCAGCCTCCAGAGGAGCACTCACAGAGTTCATAGTATTAAGTTAAATGTTCTCTTTTCTGTTGCCGTTGTTCTATAAAGTATGTTTTAAGATAATTTAAGCAGAGGACCGTATGCTTTTAAGTGTTACTATATGGCCCATTTACTGATTTAGTGCATAAATTTAAAAAAGTTCTGTTGTTGAGAGGACTGAGGCAACCAGCAGAGCTCCGAGGCTAACCACAGCCAAGGCTAAACCTAGCCCATCTGGAAAGCCTAATTTCCTGTGTTCTTCTCAAGAACATACTTTGCAAAGCGACGAGTCCGTACTCATGTTCTTGTAAATTGAGAAACAGCCCCAGTAAGTTGTTGCCANTCCTAGCATGCACCGCCGAAGCAGCAGCCTCCAGAGGAGCACTCACAGAGTTCATAGTATTAAGTTAAATGTTCTCTTTTCTGTTGCCGTTGTTCTATAAAGTATGTTTTAAGATAATTTAAGCAGAGGACCGTATGCTTTTAAGTGTTACTATATGGCCCATTTACTGATTTAGTGCATAAATTTAAAAAAGTTCTGTTGTTGAGAGGACTGAGGCAACCAGCAGAGCTCCGAGGCTAACCACAGCCAAGGCTAAACCTAGCCCATCTGGAAAGCCTAATTTCCTGTGTTCTTCTCAAGAACATACTTTGCAAAGCGACGAGTCCGTACTCATGTTCTTGTAAATTGAGAAACAGCCCCAGTAAGTTGTTGCCAAATCCCAGCCAGTCTGCATCACTGCAAACTTACACAATACATGGTTTGGACAGCCCTTAATATGGCGGAGTCTACCTCGGAGAAGCAAAATAGAGGGTTGGTGTTTAGGGGAAGTGTTCAAGGCCCAGTTTGGAATTATACCTACAAGAACCAATTTTGACTTCAACTCGGCATTTGGGTCTTTCAACTACTTGCACAAAATTTGACACTGTTAAAGTCTGGTTCTGTTTAACAGTCGTCCCGTTAGATGAAGTCTTGATATTGTGGAATTGTTTTTTGTGGATGCAGACATGTGACCCCAGACAATGAGAACAATTGCTTTAACTCAAATTAAATGGTAAAAAAATTAGAAACATTGGATGATAAAATTAAACATTTTCATACATTCTAAAAGCATATCTATAAGGATGATGCAGGTTCGTAAAAAGACACTAACTTTTAATCCCAGGTCAATGTTGTGCCTAACTTCGCATTTCAAAGTTGTTGGATATCACTTTCAACTCTGAAGGTGACCTCCAGTGATGTAAGGGTGTAGTCACTGTAGATATTTTCATCCAATAATCAACCAATGTTGAACCCTAAGACTTCAACTATGACCATTTAATGGTACTTGGGTGAGAACTTTTCTTGTATGGGGAGATTTGAACTTCCAGATTCATGGTAATTATTTGGACATATCTAAAAAAGTATGATCTTTTTAGAGTAGGGCTTTTAAACAATATATGACAAGTATCTTTGATTTCTGAGCAGCTTTTAACTATATTCAGCTGTCTCTTTAAATATCTAAAGACTATACTGTACAACTGAATTGATGACCCCTAAGACTTTTTTATCCTTGGAAGACCTTACACCACGAGCCACATTGTGATGAAATAGAAATGGTTACATTTCTTTTGGTCATTATTCACTCCCCAAGAAATGTGTTGTGAAAATCAAGCACTGATAGACTTCTGTTGTGTAAATTAATTAGAGTGCCTACTCCCATCTTATTTTCATTCCATTGATTGTAAACACCTGACTCTTGTTCCCAACTTCAAATTATTGCTAATCACACTTTCTCTCATACTTGTGTCTGTTCCTGTCTTCGTCTTGTATTGTACAAGTAATCTTTATCTTTGAATGACTCTGCTCAGGCAGGCTCTATGATAACTGGCTGACATTGAATGTAACAACAGAAAACCAGCCACACATCTCTAAAAGGAGTAAAATGATGAGAGTGAAAAGAGGGACACATTGAAAAAAAAATCTCTATAAGGGTATATATAGGGTACATTCTCATGAACACACTCTTTACTCCAAGCCAGCCAGTGAGCCAGCCAGCAAGCTAGCTAGCTAACAAACCAGGGGAGTGCGTGGGCTGTCATCCCTATGTTTCTGTAGCTCCACAAGCATAAATTAAGCCCCTGGGAGAGACTGAGAACCAGATACAGAGCAATAAAGAGTGGGAGAGAAGAAACCATGAGAGCAACTAAGGGAATTAGAGACGAAGAAGGGGAGAAGAGAACTGGGAGACAAGGCCTAGAAAAAAGAAAGAAACCCCAAACACTGAACATGAGAAAGAGTGAGAGGCGGCAACCCATTCTCAGTTCCCCCCTAAAGTCTCTGCAAACTAAGGGCTTTCATCATCTCTATTTTTTATTTTATTTATTTTGGAACCCTTTTTTAACTCGAAAATGCCTCACATTATTGATCAAATGTGCAGACTGATTTAGATAGTTTGTAAGGCTTATGATTTGCAAGTAATCATTGATTCCCTTTTATAGTAAATCTATGAATTATTTTACTTGCAGTATGTCTATCACAGAAGGATCAACCCTGAAGTCGAGACTTACTACAAAAATGAAAGGGCACAATGTTAGCTGTCAGTTAAAGGAGAATAGCATTCTGTAATTGACCTCAGAAGGGAAACACATTACTTCACCCTCTGAAAGTGACCCCAAGCAGTGTTTGGTGTTGTCAGAGTAGATGTTGTCATCCGTCATTCAGCCATCAAGGGAGAGACAGTGACAAGTTGTACTACTGTCTCCTGTCTTCGCCTCACCTTTAGTCTGGTGTTTTTTTTCGACATACATACTGAATCTGTTACATGATCTAGGTCAAGGGTACTATCCAACTGAAAAAAAATAAAGGTGTTCTTTTTCTGAACTCCTAAAATGTATTTAGAAGTTTTTTTTTGTTTTGTTTTGCATGTAGGCACTTGATGGGATATAAAGCTGAAAGTTGAGGAGGTGGGAGGTAAACTGAAGAACCAACACTTAGCACTTTAAATTGTGAAATATGGAAAATATGAATATTACTGATGGGCATAAGCTCCAGTAAAGAAACCCATTTGCAGCCAAGTTTTAAGTATTTGCCAGAAACCTTTGACTTCACGCAAAAGGAAATAAGTAACATTTACTAGGTTCCTCCTAAACAAACAGGGAAATGCTAGTCCAGTCATGTGCCACCATAACAATTGCTGACAGGGATGGATAATTTTTTTTTTGGGCTCCCAGGTAGATGGAATGCCCTTAATTATTGTAGGTCAACAACATTTTCTTTAAAAAGAGCCATTTTTGAAGAAATATATCGGCTTCATGTTTAATTTATATGATACCATTTTTATAGTTTTTTTTTTGTTTGTTTGTTTGTTTGTTTAATTCCTTTTTTTAGCCATGGGAAAGACCCCATCTGCTCTGTCAGGATATGTCACAATATGTGTGTGTACTTACTCATAACAAGGGCCATTTTCTGGACCTTAGCTTTTCTTTGGCTTGATGTTTGAAATGTCAGTGCACATGATATTTGACCAACTGGCTATTCCTTTATGTATTTGAATTAATCTCTGATTTAGGATTGACCTGAATTCCTTATTCATTGATTAATCATGAAGGATCACACACTTCACAACCTCCTCTGTATTTTGACCCTACCTAATTGGTTTCTTTGATCATTTAATCAATTCATGCGTTTACTGTTGGCTAATGCTAGCTAATAAAATGGACCACGTTGGAACTCCATGCTGACATGTTTGGGGTTATTTCACAAACGCTTTATTTGACAAAAGGGTAGATCACTATTATAACCTTACCTTTGGATTTCAAATATAAAATCACTGCTAAACTGTGATATCATTACATCATTTTATTGATCATGGTTTGCAACTATATTTTCTCTTGTTCTTTGCATACATAGTAGCTTAGTTTAGCTTAGTTTCAGATGTAAAGGAAAGAGTTTTTCAGTGAAATACGTTCAACTTGAAGCTAAATGATTTTTGTTAATTCTTATAAATTGAAAGGAAATTGTGGTGAATTTATTCTTTAATACATGCAGAGTTATCATCAGAGTAAGCTTGATTGACACTTTTATTTATTTTTCTAAAACACAGCTAGTTGGCCGTGTGTGGTATTGGTGCATTACGAATTGTTTGGGGAAAAAAAGGACTACTTCTAATTTATTGAACTTCAACGCTCATTAATCCTTAAATAGTAAAACTTGCTGCATTCCATTTCCATCCCAAACAATGCAGAAAACATTGGTTTTCAAATGGATTTAACACTAACTTACGCATAAAAAATGTAGCAACTACAAACTAAACAAACTAAAGGCTGTGTCTTTGGCCGGGAGATACAATAATCAGCCATGAAAAAAACAGCAGCTTTATAGAAAACGTAATATTACTTTATGTGAACAAACTAATTTGTAGTTCTTTAAAAATCAAATGCAAGGATTTTTTTAATATTACAGGTGATGAGCTATTGTCTGTAAGACCCAAAATACACAAGTATCTAATCAAAACAAAAGTGTATCTTCAAAATATTTTTATGCACTATTAAGAATGTTAGCAAGTGGAAAGTTAGACTAAGAGTGCCTTACATACTCTGTCAAGGGTACATTTGGAAGAGACAAAATAGCACATTACAGTGGCAAAATAATTCTAAGTTCTGAAGATAATGCATACAGTACATATGCAAGCCAAACTTTAAAAAATAAAAAAGTTGTAAATCTTGATTGAAAGCAATTTAGTGTTTCAGTCGTTTACAATTTTCTGGGAATGTATTCTAGATTAGTGAAGCATTCTAAATAAAAGCTGCTGCTTCATGGCCTTAGTTCTGGATAAATTGAGTAAATGAATAATAAATTGATTAGATTTTAGACCTAAGAGGTCTGGGCAATTGATACACTGGCAACACGTCTCTAATATATTTTAGCCATTCAGTGATTTATAGAACAAAAGCATTTCAATTCATAGTCTCTTAGATATGATGAGCCAGTCTATGGACTTTAATATTTGGGAGATGTTATCCCTTTTATTAGTTTTAGTGACAACACCAGCAGCAGTATTCTATATAAACTGCATCTGTCCGATTACATTTTAGGCAGACATGTGAAGTTGTTGTTGCAGTAATCAGCTACACAAAAGATGAACAAGGTCCAGCTGAGGAATTAGTCCTTTAATCCTGAAGATGTTCTTTAAAGGGGAACGCCATTTTTTTACATTGGCCCCTTGATTTTGTGTTATTACATCATTTTCTACTCACCCATATGAGGTTTGTGTCATTTGGAGCTGTTCTGAAGATATTCCGTTCTTCCTATGGGCAAACGAGTTGAAGGCACAAACTAAACTGTTCATAATTTATCATTTATGGTACGCCAGCATTCAAATATGTGGGCAAATCACTGCTCCCCAGACATCTGCTGTTATATTTTTTATATTTATATTTTTTTAAAACAAAGCGGGGTGTGTATGACATCATTTGGATCGATTCCTAGGCCGGGCTCTTTCTGCATGGAGTTTGCATGTTCTCCCTATGTGGGTACTCTGGCTTTCTCCCACAGTCCAAAAATATGACTATTAGGTTAATTTGCTTCTCTAAAATCTCCTTAGGCGTGAATGTGTGCATGAACGGTTGTTGGTCCTGTGTGTCTCTCTGTTGCCCTGTGACTTGTCTAGGGTGTCCACCACCTCTTGCCTTTTGAGAGCTGGAGATCGGCACCAGCACACCTCACAACCCCAGCAGGGATAAGAGTGACAGAAAATGGATGGATGGATGAATGAATGTAGATACTGCATAGGAGGGGCCCTAACATGTACCCTTGGGGATCACCATATTTAATGTATATGGTCTCTGTACAGTTACCTACAGTATTGACATAAAAAAGTCAATAGGTTTCTCTAAACAGTTGCCTATTGACACAAAAAAGAGCTGAAACTGAGGTTTGAACAATGTCCTATTATGATCTGTCATTCTGGACTAATATGCAGTGACTCTCAGAAACAGCATGGTTAAGTCTTGACAGAATCTAATAGACTGAAAAGTTATTTAAACAACAAACATGTGAGGAGACATGAACGGGGGACCCAATGAATATTGGCAAATGACTGAAACCTTAAGGAAACGGGTGAAATGGTAAAACAAATCAGGAAAAACAGGTGGAGGGAACTTGGCTAATTAACAGAAGGCTGTAGATACGGAGGAAATTATGGAGTTAATCCTAATAAGTAAACAAAAACTAATAATAAAAACTCACAATAAGAATAACCGAAAACTAACATACCATAGTAAATCAAAACAAACCATGACAAGGCCAGGATTTGTGTCCAAATTTGAAGGGCAATATAAAGTGTGGGATGTTTTAATGCTAACCAGAAGACTGAAAAGGGTTACCTCACTTAATCACTAAGTAAACAAAAATCATAAAGTTTTACTGATAGTCATGTTAAGTACACCAAAAGCACCTTATATATGATATGATAGCTGCCATTTCACTAAACATTTACAACCTTCACAAATTTGTTTAATTAGTGGCGTCTGTTTTGATTAGATTCAGCTGGCTTTTTATGTCTAAGCTTGTTAAATTTTCAGCAGTGTAAAATTATGTAAAGCTATGTAAACTATTATAAGATTTTTTATTCAAATAATGGTAGGTGTTAAAATTTACAAATTATATTCAGCATATTACCAAGATGTAAAAAAGCTGTATTTCTTAATGAACTATTAAAGAAACAATAAGCAAAAGAAACGGTGTCAAAGTAGCAGGATTGCAACTGAATGTCCTGTTCCTTAACAAGGGTGTGAAGTAAAACACTCTTAATAAAAAAGATGCGCAAATGGAAAGTGCTGTGAAGATTGCTAATGACATCTGAATGAACAAAACTGTCTTTTTCATGTTTTTAGATCATTTTGGTTTGGTGAAATATATTTTTGTTATTTTCTATGTGGACTAAGATTTGTTTATTAATTTTTTTTTTTTGTTTGTTTGTTTAAATTTTCATTTTTGCTTTTGGTTTAATATTTTTATTTTCCATCTGTTTGTATTACTGAGTAAATATTTTACCTTCAGTAAGGTTCACTCCTCATTAGTTTCACCTGACTTGTTTCACTTGATTAAACTCCTCATCAAATGATTTTAATGTAAAATAAAAATCAATTGCTTTCATTCCCAGTACCTTGTAAATACAGTGTTTATGGCTTGGACAGGTTTCCTTGATACAAATAAGTTCAAATGGGTAACGAATGGAGGAACCCAGGACCTTCTTGATGAAAGACAACATTGCTACAAAGGGTGGCATGCAATATTTTTTTAGAAATGTACAACAAAACTGTTGTTAAACATAATTTTATTCTTTAAGTTTAAGAATTATTCGGTCCATTATCTTTATTGTTTGACACGACATTGGAAGCCCACCACCAAAATGACAGACTGCCTTACCTGACAGGCTAGTCATGATGAAAACTAATCAGAGAAGCAGCCAATAGGTCAGTGGAATTTTTGGGGAGGAATAGAATTGCGGTGCATTTCTAAAGTTAAGGCCCTCTCACGTGTTTTGGTGTAAAAGGGGGTTCACAGGAGGACACGGTCAGTTCCCCTCTTTTTTTGTTGGGTTGTAAACAGCAGGTAGGTTAATGAAACAATCAAAGACATCTTTTTCTGCTGGCTGGGTGCCTCGGAGCGCATTGTTGCCCCCATCAAGACACTGGCTTGCGACATTTCATGGGCATTACGATGCCATGCGTTATGCATAAGTTAGGCTGTTGTTGGACATGCACTCTAGAGTTGATATGAATATGCTATATATACGCCCAAAATAGAAAAAAATACATATAATAATCCATTTAATACATACAGTCCAGTGCATGAATTATAATAAAGCTATTTATATGCATGAACTAAGCGGAACACTATGGGGATAGCTCTACAGCTCCACTTGTGAAAGTAAAATCTGTTGGGCTCTTTTTGGCATCAAGACAATTATTCTTATTGCCACATTGCCAGACAGGACACTGTAAAAAAAAAAAAAAAGAAAGAAAGAAAAAATACATAGAAAGTTCACCGTATGCTAGCATTTTAGGAGATTCTGGAAAGTCAGGCATACACTGGCTAAATCGGCAAGGTGTGGGAGGGCCCTAAGATATTACAAAACATGGGCGAGAGGAAAACCAACCTAAAAGGCATTTTTGCAACAAGCCACTTGGGAAACATCAATACATATAGAGAAAAGCCTTTAGTGAAAAAAGATAGATTTTTGCAGCCCAAATGCAACAAGCCCTTTAGCTGAAATCTACTGCTACACATAAACGTGAAAACAAATTGCTTACAATGAGACATGGCAGGGGCAACATCATGCTATGGGAAGCCATATAAATGGAGATAACCAATTTAGAATTATCCATTCATTTACCATTGGCTGGTGCATCCAATTTGAATGATATACTTGAAGGATGGAGCTGTAAAGTGGCAAAGTATAATTTAAGATTTTTTCAAGGCATGGTAAAAATGTCATAATTTATTGTTTAATCTACATTTTGCAAATCAGATTATTCCTCTTTAAAGGGTTGGGTTGTTTTATGATTTTAAGAGGTACATATTTTCATGATCTGCCATTCTGGACTTTTTGGTTCTGTGTAAGTTTTCATTTTGGGTTCTCAGTTATGCTTTACATTCTTTTTCTGTATTGTCAAGATTTATATCACTTTTTTTTTTTTACTCTTAGTTTTTAAAACTCTTTGTTATGCTATTTTCCATATTTTTGCTAATATTTATTCCTTGGTCCTTGGTCTTAATTTGTTTTCCATGGTTTCACTTATCTCCAGTCCCTTTGCATATCCTCTAGTTTTCCCCTTAGTTATTCCTTATTTTGTAATCATTAGTTGTTTTTTCCCCCTCTTTACCCGTATTTAACTCTTTTCTAGTTACAGTTAAACCTTGTTTTCTCTGGTTACTTTTGTTAACCCCTTGTGGCCCTTTCCTTTCCCATTAGCTCCTTTCTAGCTAGTACTATCCACACCTGCTCTCAATTGATTATGCCATTCTTGGTTCTGTCTCCTATATATACTCCTCCTCTGCAGTTCCTCACTGCTGAACTCTCTTCATTACCTTATTCCAACTCTATGTTTCTCCTGAGTGTCTGCCTGTTTTAGTTTCTGATTTCCCTCACTGTTGTCGATTGGATTAATTCTTCTGTTGCTACCACACAAAATAAATCTGCTATAAATTATCTCTGCATTGGAGTCTTCAACCAACTTCCACCCAACCCTGACACATATGTGTCAGTTTCATATCAAAGATGTCCCCATGACTGCTAATAGCAACAGGTCTGTTGGGTGAATCTGGAATCAATAAAAGCAAAGGTCCAAGAGAACAATTCTGCCTTTGGAGAAAATTCTATCACTCTGACTTATCTCTGACAACTAACTGCATTGAATTCTGTGCAACACTCACCCAAAGACTTTCTAAACTTAATTTATCAGGTGGATTCTAAACACTGGATGAATGGTTCAAGTGCCTTACAAATAATGTGATTTTCACATGTTGGCACCACAGTGCTAAAATAGAAAATTTCAAGGAAAGGCCACAAAAGGATACATCTTAGAAAATTTTGATAGGGCTTTGTATTGGTGTTTTTTTTTTTTGCATTTTTTTTATTTTTCTATTAGCTGTCTATGCACTTCATAGATTTGCCCAATCCCCTACCTTGCTGCGTCTCACTCACAACAGGCAGCAGCCTTCCCCAAAAGGCCTCTCATGTTGCTTGTATTTGTTGAAATGGAATCAGTGGCTGTCTCAGTTCACCAGACCACCCAACCACTAACCACAGTGGCACTCAGACAAGCTATTTTCTGTTATTTCTGGGTAATCGTCTGAAATGAGAAGATGTTTCAGTGGAGACAAGTCTTGGGAAGATTAGGAGGAGGTTAAAGCAAGAAATCACACAAATAGAAAAAAAGAATATCTGTGGCTCATAAATATAACACATCAGAAACAGGTTGACAGAAAGGTTAAAGGAGGCTGGAAATGTAGCATTAATCATTAAAACTTGGCTCTGTGTGTTGTTATTCTCCTTCTTACTGTTGGCATATGAATCTGTGAATCACCAAGAGCAGATCCTCTCAGAGCATAGTTGTTTTAACCACTTTGTGTTATGAGAGGGCTTCCCAAAATCTGAATGACTCAAAAACACAATTGCTTTGTTGATGTTACTGTCATTGAGAGAGAGGAAAGATATCCAAAGCAATGTACAGAATCTGGAGCTGTGGGAGTCAGTCAGTGCCAATCGAGGCTCAGATGTTCCTGTGCAGATAGTTTGGTTAGGTCACTGAACCTGGTGGTTCTCATTATGGTTGACATTACACAACACTTACCCTCTCATATAAGCCAACTATTCATCTACTGTTTAATGCTGGATATTTTGAACATTCTTCATACAGCATGACACATGTAGCAAAAGATGTAAATATAATAACATCTATACAAAATAATTGATTCTGCAGATCTATTTTAATGTCAGACTGTTAATAATATTTATTGATCTCACACTGGAGAAATTCACCTGTGCATTTGACCCATTCCCTTGGCGAACAATGGGCTGCCACTGTGTGGTGCCCGGGGAGCAGTGTGGGGTTAAAGGTCTTGCTCAGGGTCCCAGAGTGCAGGCTATGGGGATCAAACCGGGTACTTACAACCTTCTCAGAGCACAAGCGCACTGCTCTAACCACTAGGCCATCACCTCCCCACTTTTTTTCTATCCCTCACCACTCGGGTACCTTTATCATCTTGTATGCAAGGTCTATATAATGTTTGCACATAAAGGTAACTGGTCCATCCAACTGTACAAATCTGCTGTTAGTAAAGGAGAGTTTGAATCAGACATGGGCAATGTGGAGTCAACAAGTCATCTCCATGTCATGTATTTAATCTACCCAGCCAATTAACCAGGTGAGTCCAATCTGCACAGGTTAATTCACGGTGAAGATTGGACTCACCTGCTTCAGTGGCTGGGTAGAACAAATACATGACATGGATATGACTTGTTGACTCCACATTGCCCATGGCTGGTTTGAATGCATAAAGTTTTACATTTTTCAGTCTGGTAAATATTTCAACCGTGGCAAGAGGTTTACCATATTCACCAGAGATTTTCTTTTCAATTCCTTTTTGAGAAAACTTCCCCTTAAATTCTACCCCATGGTTCCTGTCTTTAAATAAAACCTCTACTTCTACTTACAGTAGTAGCCATTTAAAATTTGCCCACTTTCCTCCATGGGCACTTGGCTAGTCCTTGGATGGTCCGTGGTTGGTCCCCTGCAATTCCTTTTTAAACATCAATCTTTGTACCAAAATATTATTTCTGTCATGATTTGTAGAAATTAAGATCTAAAGAGAAGCATCATCTCCTGATCAGACCCTGTAATTCAGTGAAAGGGTGGAGTTAGAGTAAAAAAAATCACACCCAGGAGAAGGCCAGTGACTGGATGTTGAAGGGGAATTTTGCTGGGAGTCGCAGGGGAGTAGGCTGCAAATTGGCTGGCGTTTGACTCGGAAGGGCCATTTTGAATGGCTGCTACTGTACCAGTTGGTATCTTTCAGCCTTGGCCTATTGTAGTCAGGTGTCCATATGTTTAATAACAACAAACTTTTTACATTTCTGTTACAGAAGTTTTTAAACTTCTGCTACACTTAGTTTTTATAGACATACAGGGCTTTTAATTATCTTTCCAAATCCATTTTTTTTTCTTTTTAGAAGTGAACATTTTATCGTCATGACTGCAAATCGAATCTGAATCTCTGAAAGGCAATTTAGTATTATAGCTCTAAACCAACACCGGTCCACCCTGCTTCTATAGCTGTTTGCAATCATGTTTCATCTTGTGTAATACATGTTTTCCCTTTTATCCATAACAGATTTATGTGAAGCAGAGCCACATCCCAAACCCCTCTAGCTCAGGACTGCCACCACTTTACTAACTGAAATTTCAAACACAAAGCAAGACAAAACCTCTTAATCTCCTTTTCGACTGCTGTCACTACTGCTAAAAATGTGCAAGCGAGTGTGTGTGAAGTTGTGGGTATGTGTGTGTGCGTCTGAAGCGACTGCTCTGGTGTTCTTTGTATGAAAGCGGGCTTGGATGCCCAGGGCATCTGTTGACCCAGCTGGCATTTGTTGAGCGGTTGTAGGCCACCAGATTTAAGGACAACATTTATCAAGCATGCATTTGTTTTTCCTACTCATGCATACTGGAAAGATGTACAGATAGTAGGTGTTTTTTCTTTCTGTGTGAGTGTGTGTGGGTTTTTCTACAATGCAGGGATGGGTCAAGGGTACCATTTCCCATTTTTTCCTTTTAATTTTACTGAGAAACATAAAAAATACCATTTAAACATTTTGAAAGTTATTTGAATGCTAAAAGCGCTTGGCAGCTGCAAATAGCCAGGAAACAAACCCCAGGATAGAAACAGTGCATATATTGCCAGGAACATTTGCTGAAATGGCTGTCTCGACTTTATCCACATGGTTTCTGTTCAACAAACCCCTATTTCCTCATCTTTTGTGCACAAGTGCCAGACTAGCTGCCTTTTTAGCCTGGGGTGCAAAGAAACAACTTTCTTGCTGTTTTTATCTTTCTAGTTTTGATACAAAACTTCAGCAAACAATGTGCTTCTGTTTTGATTTAAAAATAAAAGTCTTTCAGGTAGAAAGAGTAAAGGTAAGGAGAAGTTTTCTTAAATAGCAGCGGTATCTTTGGCAGACAGAGTAATTTGCATACACACAAAGTTACTGGAACACACACCAATCAGGAAAAATTTCAAATACAGCTTAGTGAAATACTTATTCTATTCTATTTTTTACTTCTATAATTTACTGTTTTACCTAAATTATAAAACAGATCATTTACTGTAAGTGAGCAGTACCTTGAGCGTTCATTGTAATGAAATTATACAATTAACAAAAACTAGCTAATGTTTTAATGTTTTATGGATGGAAAGTGGATGTTCTAATTGTAAATCAAATGTCAAACACTCAGGTATGTTCTTGGGTACTTGTATTTGCTACCAATATCCTGGTAAAATGCTACTTATGGGGACTTGCTACTTACTTAGTACTAATGCTACATGTGGGGACCATTCACTTTTGTCCCCATAAGGGAAAATTCTCTTCTTGGGTTTGGAGTTTAGATCCAAGGTTTGAATTTATTTTAGGTTAGGGTTAGGGATATGTGGTAATGGTTCAGATTAGGGTCTGGGTTAAGCCAAAAAAATGGATTTAAATTCAATTAAAAGTCCCATTAAACAGGTAAACAGACAGGTGTATGTGTGTTTGTGTGAATTGTTATTCATCCTTGTATTAAACGATAGATGGATGTTAAAATAATTGTACAGTTGTATATATATCTCTCAGGGGTATAAGTGCTACAATGGTATATGAGCTAAGCTTATACCTTCCTATCAATTCATACTGACCCCTAAAAGAACTTCAATCAAACTTTCAAATTAAGAGACATTAGAATGAGGTAGGTAGATAGAAACAAGCTTTATGGCAGTAATTGTTGACTGCAATAAGGTACATATTCTGCTTTCTAAATTTTTTATGAACATTTGAAGATAGGTTTTATGTACACTAAGTCCATTTTAAAGACAGAATTTAATTACAAAATGCTCCACATAAATATGAATATCAATCCACTCTTGATAAACCTAAATAAAATTAAATTTTAGGAATGATTTTTCTTGTTTAAAATTTATGGACTCCTATTTGTCTTGGAATCAATCTTAAAATTATATTACTAAATGTCTGTTACATCTGTTATAAGCAAACACTTATTTTAGGCACTTTAGCTGTATGGCTGTTAAAAACCTCAGCTACAACTCAGGAAGGATAAGTAGATATTTGATAATGCTTTAATAAACCCTTTGAATAGAATAAACTGATATATTGCATCCCAGAGTCATTGCTCTCCCGAATCTCATCTTATTGATTCAACAACTGTCATCAAAGAATGAAAAAAACAGCAAAAAGTTCTCAGACTCATCTAGACTGATGTGTTTTGCTTAGCTAAACAAAACACAAATAGCATGGTAAGGAAAAGTGCAGAAGAAATGCTGATGATTTATTTTCTCTTTTCGACTACTTTTTTATGAGTCAATTTAAAATGTCCTTTGGAAAAAAAATCATTGTGAATAAAAGTTTTGTCTTTCTGTTCTTTTCGGTAAGGCCCCCTTTCGGTGCCAAAGAAGCTTTGCTATGTAAGTTTAGCCATGGTATATTCTTTTTTCACTGTTCCCAGCACAGGACGTACATTGTGAATGCCATCTCTTCTCAAACTATACAGCATCTTTGCTCTAATACTGAGCACCTGTTTGGCTCCACAGCTGGACAGAAAGGTTAGAGTGTCTGTAAGCGCTTTATAAACCAACATCCACATTTTGTGCACATAAAGATATCTGTCCACTAAATGTTGGCAACTCTTGTAGACACAGAAACGTGTGATAAGAAAAAACAAGAAAACACTACAATGTTTACCAAATTTAAGCCAAAATGCCAACCAGTCTCTCGTTTTTTTTAACATTTAGTTTAATTGCATCAGTGCACGCTCACACCAGATGTATCCCACATTCTTTAAAGCTCTGGCCTTTAACTCAGATGTTTATTCACAGTCATACAGTATAGCCAGAGAAATTCCTGTTGTTGCCACACATGGCAAGTGGAGTGGAACTCACAACCAGCTTTGAAAAAGATTTATTGTGACCTCACTGGATAATTATTGCAAACATTTTACAATTAGAGAAAAAACAAATCATGGAATAATAATTGTTTTAGAATTGCTAAAGGATTTATTTCAATTTCTTATCCTATAAGAAGAAAGACCAGGCAGACACAGTCTAAGTTTCACAACCTCTTCAAAAGGGGAGAGAAGTTTGTGTACCAAAGTCTCTTAGCTCTACTCCAAATGTACGTCTCCTTGAAGGCCTTTTTATTTCATGCAATCAGGGTGCATTATATTGTCACAGGACATTGTATTGTCACTGCACATTACATGTGATACAGTGTTCATGAGGGCTTACTTTCCACTGTCTTCCAATCAAAATTAGTCAAACCGCTTCTAGCTAGCACATGATCCCCGTTGTGCATTCAGCAGACATTACTTCTAACCCCCCAAAGGTTAAAAGAGAACATTTGATGTCCTCAAGTAGAGAGCAACAAGACTTTAAGTATATAAAATGGTAAAGGAATAATAAATGCCACACTAAGCCCCTGATGAGGCTGGTGGCTGGAAGTTGCAGGGGATTTTCATGGGAGTCACAGGGAAGTGGGCTGCCCTTCAGCTGCCATTTTGAGGGCCATTTTGAATGGCTGCTACTGTAGGATTATAATTTTTTTGACAGTAAGGCAAGGTGAGTTTTTTTTTATGTAGAACATTTAATAAAAGAAAGATAATTACAAAACACACAGAGAAGAATACATAGCAGTGGAACAAACATAATAAACATTACTAAAAGTGAATAAAAATGTATGAATATAGTTAGAAAAACTTGATTAGTAATGGAATAAAAGGAGCTTGGAGTATGAGGCTAAACTAATATTGTTTAGATAACACAGTCAAAGGCCACTCTAAACAAATGGGTTATTAAAGCATGCTTTATGCTTGTCGGGTCCGCAAGCGGCAAAATTCTGTCATTTTTGGCTTGCATACCCCTCCTTGTGGCATCAGAGCGGACAAAATTTCTACACCTTTGCAGACAGATGAAAAAATCCAGAAATATTCTCCCACAAACATCACCACTATCACCAGATTTTTGAAAAAGTTTTACAAAAGACATACCTCTCCCTCCTGAGTGGTATGAAGACGATTTGAAAAAGTTGTGTTTTCTACTTCTGCGTGAACTGGGGTGGTGTCATCTTGCTGTTCATGCTGAGGATGTCCCCCTGGACTCAGCCAGAATTGGGGAATAGCGGAACAGAATATGAATCCTGCCGACGATGTAACGGGTGCCCCATTTTTCCACACAGATTGCACTTGTGTCAGATATTATGTGCCATTAAAGCAGCACTACATAAGATGTTTACCTTAAATATATGTTAATATATCACCTTCTTAGTGACTGTGATCGTGATCTAGGTTTTTATGAGAGCATTGGGCGATCTGTCATCTCTCCCTTCTGGCTCAAGTCCGAAACCCACACCTACAAGTCTCTGTGCAGCAAAACAGGGGACAGGCTTGTGGCAGTGGTCTTGCATTAAAATAAACAACTTTGCAGCAGCTCAACAGTCATTGCCTCCAATAGCTATTCTCCTCACACTACACTCCATACAGGTAATAATAAAACGTTTTATTTTTTATTTTTTATTTGCAGATTCATGACATGGCGGAGCCAAAGATAAATTTCATTTGGGCAATATGTTAGCTACACGATTTAAAAGTAACTTATTGCTACTTTAAAGCAATTCAGCTTTTCATAACCTTTACATTTTTTTGGGAGACTGAAAGCAGTTTCTCCATGTTTGATTCTGGTTCTAATGGTTTGTTCACACCACAAGCAGCAGAGGCAGCTGAAACAGCTAATTTACATGTAAAGTCAATGGTTGACGCAAATCTTAGTGCAGCAAAAGGTCCCGCAGCGTGTTTCAAGGAGCAGGAGCAGCACATCTGAGCAGCTGAAGCAGCACATTGTGAGCTGCTCAACGTGCCACATCAACCAATCAGAGAAGTTGATCTGGGGCCTCGCAGGGAGACAGAAACAGCACTGCTGATGCAGATCACAATAATCAATCCTCTGAAACAGTTTATTAATGCCTAAATAAAGATAAAATGTTGAAACCTGCCAGCTGTTCAATTTTATTATTCTGGTGCCTGCAGTTTGGGTTACGTAAGTTAAAAATGCCTTCCAGTCACCATAATCAATAGCAGAAAACCGCAAAGAGGCAACCGGCCAGAGGCTGCTGTTGAGCGGGATTCCCAGTGACAGCGCACCACCGGTGAGCAGCTACGACAGTGAAATAATATTTGAAGGTAGGATTGTAACCTTGATGAACTGATTGCACACAGGAAGTTTTCGGGTGGACCTTTTCACTTAAAAACATATTAAAACTACTTTTTACCTATTGATCACAGCAAAACTGTCTGCCATTGTTACAGGGAAAGAAAGGATAGGGTAGCTCCACCCAACGTGCATCAGACCCATTTTTTGACTGCACAGCTAGATCAGCAAAGATGCTTCAGCCGTGCATCAGAAGTAAACTTTTCATCAAAAATGAAGCAGCACAAACGTTTTTGCTGCTCATGCTGCTTGCAGTCTCAATGTAGCATTAGTATGCAGAATGGACCGGCATTGTAGCCTATTTTCCCTAAATGTAGCTCAGGTCTAAATAACTGCGATGTTCTGCAGATATGACATCAAGCATGTCCACCTTAAACGGATCCAATCTAGCAAACAGTCAAATTAATACATATACAGGATGGATTTTGAGGATATACAATTGGGACTAGCGTCCAGCTCAAGTCAGACACCAATGGCGACTCCACGTAAGGTAAAAAAAGTAAGCGTGAACTACGAGGACGGTCATAAGAGTGCAGCAGCTCTGCCACAGGTGGCAAGAACATTAGGAACTCTGTAATGCCTACTTAATATAATTGCAGGAATTATTATTGTTTTTTCTGTTTGTTTTTTTTTTAAGATCCTCCTGAGAAATTAGTCCTTTAATCCTGGAAATGTTTCTTCGGATAACAAAGGTAGATTTTGTTAGTGTTCTTTTGTGTCCCTGAGGGTTAACGTCTTACTTCATCACACAGCCAGATTTAGACCCATCCTGATGGTTTCAAGTTGTAATAATTGATGTTGTGTGCTAACTTTAAAACATTCTTCCTTTGGCCAAAAATTATTACTTTGGTTTTGTTTGTGTTTCACTGAAAGTCTATGTTTAGATGGTTGTCATCATGAAGTATCTTAACAAGGGCAGTCTCCTTACTGTGGTGAGCAGAGAAGCATGAATGGAAAAGAGTGAAATGACAGGTTCTTGTTAGGAAGGTGTTTACCTGCTGAAACACAAGTTTTTCAATAATCGTACTGATGAAGGAAAGGTTTGAGGTAGGCTTGTGGTTGTACAGTATCAGCTTCCCCAATCTGCTTTTTTTCCTTAGCAGTTTGAAATGTGCTGTTTTTAATTGCCCGAAGGGTGGGGGGGGGGACAATGTTTATAACAAAAGACACTTGTTGTTAAATCAGACATCAAGATTTTGTTTGCATTGTTGTTTGCCTGAAGAGGAGGTTTGGTGACTACCTGCGTGTGCCCTAGAGGGATGCTTTACTTATCATTGCAAAGTTGCATAATGCCTCATTCAGCCATTTTTAGGCCCTGCTCTACTAAGCATTTGCTTGTATAAAAACACAAGTAAAGTGGAAATGTAACTGCTCTGCACACAGCTATACTATAGTGCTGATAACTCCAATCCAGAGCAGCTATGGGATCATGCAATTATTTTATTGTTTTTTGGAAACATTGTGCATTTATGCATTTTAATCCACCATCTATTTTTAAACCAGAACATAACCAGAGTCATGCTACAATCTACACACATGAAGTTCCAGACTTAGATTGGAACTTAGCAAACCTTTGTTGATGTAAACAGCAGGCAACCAAAATAGACAATGGAAATTTTATTCAAATCAACTCTAGTTTTGGTGGACGACTCATACATAGGCAAACAGATTTTACAAAGAAATTTGACCCATAAAGATGAAAAATATATATATTTGTGTTTTTCACCTAACATGGCCCAAATTTAGCTTAATTAGAGCTTATATTTTTGTAGAATTCAGTTAATCAGCAGCACCAAAATAATATGTTGTGAAATGAATCAGTTAAGCATACTGCAAGATGACCTTCTCTTTGGAGTAATCTAGTTCTCAGAGACCTTATTTACCCAATGGGATGTTTCTAGAATAAATACCTAGAGAAATATGTATTACAAAATCTTTTTTTAGGTTTATTTGTTTTGTTTGTTTATTTGCTTCTCTTTTTGTTTTTCATTTTCCTATTTCAGGTCGTAACCCTTTGGGCAAGAGTTCTTGTTTTAGTTGTTTTTGCTCCGCTCTTATCTTTGACTTGCAGCAGTTACAGACAGAAGCACATTAATCTTTAAGACAGAGGAGTGCTTTATCATCTCCAGCTATTCAAGAAGAATTTCACCATCATGCTAAAAGAAAATCTATGCTATAATGCAAAAGATTATTTGCTCTCTGTAAGATTTAATTCAGTTAATTATGTTGCTGAGTCTTTTGTTAAATCTGTGCAGAAATGCTTTACCGTTGGGACGAGATAAAAAAAAAGAGCATATAAAGGAGTATGATGTTTTGATCTAAGCAATCTTTATTCAGCATGGCTCAAAATACATTCAGCCTATACTGTAAAATGAAAATGAATAAAAATGTATTGTACCCAAAGCCCATAAGTCATTTGGCAGATTCTATTTGCGTCTAGAGGAAAAGGTCACACAATCATGATCAAGCGATATCTTATGAAACTTGTCAAGGCTTGGCTTCATGTTAACAGGGACCTTAATTTAAAGAGACACATGAATTTTATTTACAAAATGAAATCTTCTCCCCTTCCTTTACTCTTAGCAATTTCTATGATTTATAAACAAAAACGTTTAGATATATTTATTCCCTTGGGTACTAAAACAACTTCAAAAACTGCAATACGACCTCTAAAAAAATCAAAAAATTTGATTTTGTTTTACCATATCGTAGTTTATGATTTTTCGACTAATAACCGACTTTACTGCCGTTTTTCTTTTCATTTTGTTCTATTTTGACCCTTCTATAAAGAATATTTGAAAATCTCCAGAAATGTAGAAAAAAAATATCTTCTGTGACCTGCTTTTGTCAGGGAACTAACTAATATTTAAACAGTTTCCTTTCAATACCTTGATTTACCATAATTTATGATAAGCATTATTTTACCATCCCTTCATTCTCCCTCAATTGGGAAATGTGTCCTCTGCTTTTACCCCATTATATAAGGGGCAGTGGTGCCACACACTGAGTGGTCCCTGGTGAGCAATCTGAGGCTAAGGGTCTTGCTCTTAACGATAGTCCTAAAGTAATATTCTGAGAGTGTTTTTCTTAGTCTTCTTTACATTTCTTCCTTCACTGAGATGCTGTGATCTATGAGTTATAGCATTTTTACATGTTCTGATCTTTTAGAGATTTTTAGAAAATTCTTGAAATCTACATTAATCTGTATAATCTGTGCATGTAGCTCCCATATTCATATTTATATTTATACACAACTTTTTACAGTCCCTAACTATTACTTTTTGCTTGCACATACAGCTGTAATTATATTTATATCCTGTATAGCACTTCTGGATAGATGCAAACCACATTTCATTGCTTTGTACTCGTTTACAGTGAATGGACAATAAAGTTGAATTCTATTCTATTCTATTAATGCAAAACAATTGGAATAAAGCTGCTCCCTTACTATTATCTTTCTTCTTTTTAACCACAAAAAGTTTTATAGCAAGAGTTAGGCTGTTCCTTGAGTCAATGAGTTTTGTAATTTTATGTACAAGTTTAAAAAAGGTTTTGTAGAACTATCGATAAAATGTATTGATTTTGAAAAGCTACAACCATAACATACCTGCCTCTCTTAAAACTTTGATATAAAGCTTGTTCTATAGAAAACTGTTTTAAAGACAGGACTGAGCCAACAGACTTGATCAGCCTCAAATTTTGTGACTTGTTGATAAGCCTTTGACGAATCTTTACTCAACCTTTAAAGATCTTAATTCAATTAGCATAAAATCGTCTCGGTTTCAGCATATAAATAACACATCTCGTGTTATCCTAAAATAAAATGGATTGAGTGAACATTTCTGAAATGCTTATATTTTCCTGACACCTTATTGCCATGATCGGGAGGTGGTCATGAGTGGCTGATTGGCCCTCGTTACCCCCTGTACACTACACGATGCATGATCAGGCTGAAAGTCGGTCCGATTAAAACATCCTTGCAATCGTACAGTGTATGCCCAGCTTAAGAACACACCTGATGTCTTACCATCAAACAGGTCCTTTGTTTTAAAAATTACTAAATTTGCTTTTCAAAAAGCATGACGAGTTTAAAGAAACATGGGGCAATGTGTTAATTATGTCCACCTCCAGGTCTACTGAAAAAAAATCTGCTTCATAGACACATGCCTATACACATTCACATCCTATACAATTAATGCACAGGTTTTGTTTTTTTTCATCATGTGATCTACAGTATATCCTTTAATATGAGATTCTTGTGATTCCAAAATGCTAAGACAGAAAATGTGGGGGGGGGAAATGGTCATCACCTATGCTATAAAACTATAGGAAATACAGATTAGAAGAGTGGAACTCCACCAAATATTTAATAATGCAGATGGATTTAGCATCTTTTAAAATAAACATTGGTGTGAGGTAAGACATTTACATAATCTGTATTTCTTTTTGTTTCAGAGTTGAATGGATAAAGAGGGATAGACAAACAACCAAATCAGAGAAGATCATTATAATATCAACTGGCAATAGAAATCTCTTAAATGATCCTTCATATATGCAAGGCTGGGTCTTACAATACAGACCACTCACTTCTCTTGTTTTTTGCAAGACCTTTACTAATATCTGGAACCAACGACAGGACAGGGGAAGCTAATGGCAATCATGATGACCAATGTTGCCTGTTTCAAGAAATAACAACATGGTTTAAAGCCCATCCACAAATGGTAATTATTTGTCACCCCTCTTCATTCAGCTTGTCTCAGTACCTTATAGGTTTCTTAGTAAGTGAAAGTGAAAACTATATAATCATCAGCACTGTAACCAAATGTCCCTCCTTGCCAGTATGAATGCTGACTAGAAGGCATCTCTACTGAGGACTGCCAGAGGAGTGCTTTTAAAACTTGTGCAGTTGCCCATTTTTTGTTTAGAGCGCCAAACTATGGATGACATTTGATATAAATTGGTAAAAAATTTGCAAACCCAGAATATCAAAGAGGTCATAGAACAACATTTCCTGTACTTCTCGGCCTCTTTTGTTCAATATAGGTTATAAAAATCTTGTTTTTTTTGTAATTTCCATAAACATTGGATAATATCACATGGGTCAGTTGTTCTAATACCTGCTGTTGTTGACAATTGTTCTCCGTTTCAGTAATAGCACTTGATCAAGCCTTTTCTAACATTCTACAGTCCAAGTAAGAAATAAAATGGGTCAAATCGGATCAATATTTGTGTCAGTCAATTCTCAAAGCCTCAAAATTGAATCAAATCATAAATAGAAAAAGTTGTATGTAGTATATTTGTAAAGTTATTGAGTACGAGGCTGGGAAAACAGTATTTTAGTTATAGGTAAATAATTCTAAATACAAGTAGAAAACAGGTTAGTGTGTCTTTTGCAACTCTTCTTTGTATATAACGGCCAAGCACTTGTACAGTAAGTGATTTTAACCTTTAAAGGTATACATTTCTAAATCCTTGTTAACCAACATTTCCTCTGGGACTTGGACTTCACACTGACCCACTTGCACGTATGAATCCAGCCAAACAATAAAAGTAACAAAAAAATTACATTGCAGTCTATTGCTTAGGGGTTTGGATATACATTACTAAAATATTTATGTTGTAGAAAACCATAAATAAATAAACAAGAGTTTAAAAAGGCCAAGAAAAATCTAATTAATTAATGAATCTTATTAATTAATGAATGAAAACCATCAATGTTGTGCTTGAGTATTTTGAGATGCATTTTGAACCTTTTTAAGCTGTGTATGAAACTGCTAAAGAAAATGTTAACTGCAAGAAAAAACATGGGTGCATAGATACTGAATTTTTTTTGCAATTTACAAAACAACTGAATTGTTGATCAATTTTTCTATTTTCAGGAGAACAGGAAATGGATTTTACATAAAATACTGCAGCTTTTGGAAGGCTTTATATTTCTACTAAGTTGTGTAGCACTCTTTTATAAATGAATATCCTCGTAAATCCCAAATCTTTAGGGGTTTTTGTATTAGTGGTATAATCTTTATCTCTACGGACTTTAGTCAGCAACTTCTAATGAAGGTTCCCCTTGAGCGTTTTAAAGTTTCCACTTCTCTGAAGATTTTAAGACTTTATCTAGTTTGCTATGTCGAGCAGCATGCAGAGATGAATCCTGAGGAGTTGTTCTCTGAAAAACAGATCAGAAGGATCACTTTCTGACTTAAAAGGAGGATTGATTCCATCAGATGTACATCGAGGTCTAAAGCCTATTCAAGTGGTTTGAAGTACTTTTCACCTTGGTGACTCAGCAGATTATTATCAAACGAGTCATCAGCACTGACAAAAATCCCTGAATCAGTATGTTTATGTCCATCTTAGATTTTTTCAAACCTTCTCTGTGGGACTTTTTGTTAGAGCTTCTTGCCAATTCCAACCCGCTCCTTGGCCTAACAGCAGGACGGACAGCCTCTCTCCATCCGAAATACAGATCAAATCTAATTTTGATGGATGACAGAGCAAATTTCATTCATTTCTAAAAAAAAAAAAAAAAAGACCAAGTAGCTTGACAGGAAGTAAGAAGTTGAAAAACTGAAGTGGTTTCAGTGCATTTTAAAATATGAGGAGATGCGAAGGCAAATCCTACAGGCAGTAAATGTGGATTACTGCAAGGCATGTTTTGCAAGAGGTGAAGGAGGCAAAGATTATTTTAAATAGTACCTGTCTGGCATCATGGTGGCTAAATGACCTAGAACAGAAATGTATCATTCTGCAGTCTTAAGAAATCTGGAAACAGTTGAAAAACATGGAAATCTGTCTGCTTGGAAAAACTTAAAAAAGGTGTTTCTACGATTCCATTGAGTGGCCTGTTTTCTATATTTTCTCCACAACTGCATCAAGGACCTACCTAGGAGGCCACAGGAAAAAACAAAAGTATGATTATAAATTTATAAAAATGCATATTGTTTGTTCTAACCCTTTTGGGCAAAAGAAAGTGTGTGGACTGAAAATGTGCAATTTTTTGGAAGTGGAGTCTATCATTACTACTGGCTTAAAAATAACAGATCTCCACAAACAAAATATACGTTCAATCTTTTAGTCGAAGCAAACAAGATTTTAGTCGGATTATAGTCTGATGCTTCTCCAGTGCTACAGGGCAAACACACTTTTGGTAAGGGGATGTTAAATTCTGCTCTACATTATAAAATACAAAAAAAAAATATCTGGTTATCACCTTATAATCTCAAGCACACTTGGGTTATGCAGCAGTTTATAGACCTAAACCAAGTTTAAATCTGAATACTTAAAAAAAAGAACATCAAATAGTAAGTAAATTATAATTTTAAAATAGTAAGAAGTCACAGTTAATTGTAGCTATGCTGTAAATCCTATTTTTGCATTGAATGAGTGTCTTGATGTCTGAAAGCTTGCTGAGTCATATTAGCAGGAAAATGGCTCTTTCCGCCCAATAATAAGTTGCAGTTCTTTAAAAAAAAAAAAAAACTTTTTTAATAAGACTCTTACCTTAAGAGGAGAATAAAGTAGGTTAATTAACCACAAAGTCTCTTCTTACAGAAAGCTGATTGTTCTACTTATAGAAATATAAAATTTGAATGAGTGATGAAGGTACTTGTATGTCAGTTGGTTATTCAATCTAATATACAGTATCATATTCAAACTTTGGAACATCATACATTATCTCTCAGTGGATCAATCCTTTGCATGCAAAGTTTGCACCTTCAGATATTTAGGACTCCTCAGTTCAAGAATTCTTCCGAATAAATTAGGATCCTTCAACCAAACAAAAAAAAAAAAAAACCTCCTAACTGAACCAGATTAAAAACTAAACCGACAATGATTCATGAATGAGTTAAATATGTAGGATGATCTACAGAACTACTTAGCAAAGGCAGTTTAGAGCATTTAAATAGTGTCTGGTTCTTGGGAAAGAAAAATGTAAGGAACACGAGGGTAACTTTAAATTTTTGCACAATGCTGTTCAGTTGGAGTTTGTCTAAATGCCTAAAACCTTTTATCTCCTTGAGCAAACCCTAAACATCCCTACCTTATAACTGCAAACAAACCTCATATCCTACATCTTTTCTACTTCTCCCCTCTCACCAACATGATCAGGTCAGGCAGAGGCCAGATAGTGCCAGAAATGTTGGTGAGGAATAGGCGTGCATGTGCCAAATCAATGGGTTAATCGATATATGTAGAGAGAGGGGTTGGGGGCTTGAAGTAGAGTATTACTTAGAGCCAGAGGCAGATCATTTAGTCATCTTGATTAAAGGCTCTATCTGGTTTGGTGGTTTAGCAATGGAACGACACCAGTTCTGGGTCACTTATAAGATGAGATCCTTTTAATTACTCAGGGTATTTGTGCTTTAGTCAGCCTGGCAGATGTGGGAATACAAGAAGGGTTGAAATATTTAATCTAAGTAGCTTTAAAGATCTGCCCAAGCTTTTAGAGAGGAATCACTACATCAAAGACATGCAACTTTTACTGGAGGATACATCTCTGATTGCTGCTTTGGTGCAGCGAGCCAGAGCTTCAACCTTCACTGGCTTTAGCACAGCTGTCACAAAGCCAAATATACAACAATAAAGTACTGATTAGCTCCATGGGATATGGAACCATGCAAAGATGGGAACTGACAGAAGCTACATGCAAAACTTCAAACACAAACACATCGAATATCTAAAGGTGTCCTTTTAATGTACGATTTTATCAAACTTTTGGGAAATGTTTTCACACTAAAAGTTATCATAAGCTCAGTGATTATACTGTACCTTCCTCACACTACCACATTTCCCTTTATGATAGAAAATAAAATTAAAAGCATTACCTTACAGGTAATAAACCTTAACCCATTACAACAGGATTGTCGCTTAAAGAGAACTAATAAAACAAAGCCCCAGAGAATCATACCCTAAACATTGCTCAGTAGATGGAAAAAAAAGCAAAGATAATAATAATATCAATAACAATATCTAGCAGCAACTCCGGGAAAACATCAGGGTTAATGCAAGATAATTACTGCTACACACCCCCCATGGGGTAATACCCACGGCGACAGTTGCAGAGGCTGCAGAGTTGGAAGTGCACGAGTACTGGCAGCTCTTCAGTGCAACACATGGGACTTTCATCAAAGCTAACTTCAAAAGCTAACACCCGTGCTTAAACTCATTGGGGGATTTAAGACACAACCTGGACAAGTGCTGACATGCTGAATGTAACCAGTGGGAGTAAGATAAAAGACCAATCTCAGATTAAAAGAAACGATATTGGTAAGGTTTCTTTTTCCTCTTTTAAAATGTAGTTTCTTGATTCAAAAAAGACAACAAAAAAGGGCTGCCGTTTGATTGATTGCTAACATATAATAGCTCAATGCAAAACACAAAAATGCAAATGCTTAAAAAAGTAGAGCAAAGCTGTACCCACAACGGACGGGATCATCCACACAGACACAGGATCACTCTTACAAGCACACCTTACCAAATAAAATAAAAAATAAGAAGAAAAAGACATCATTGGGAAAAAAACCCACTTCAAAAGGTAGACCTTCAAGACTTAACGCCAAAGCTGGGTGTAATAATGTGATGCAGATGATGTTATCCCGTCTGGAAGTGTTGCATCAACTGCCAGCTCCTCCAGGGTGGGTGAAGGTGGTGATGAGGAGGGGGGGGGGGGGTTCACATGCACTACGGCAGGCCCTCTGGGCCACAACAGTGTCTGAGTACTGTGTGCCCGGCATGTAAACGAGGCTGCTCAGCTCTGCTGTGTTTCCAACAACTATTATCCGGCGGATTAATGAATGGGCTCCACTGTTGTTCACTGACTCATCCAGGACTGCGGCAGCGGAGCACCTGACAGCCCCTAATGTATTCAAGCAGAAGAAGTGCAAT
Organism: Cyprinodon variegatus; assembly: GCF_000732505.1. Lineage (NCBI taxonomy): Eukaryota > Metazoa > Chordata > Actinopteri > Cyprinodontiformes > Cyprinodontidae > Cyprinodon > Cyprinodon variegatus. The sequence goes on from NW_015150742.1 coordinate 696,705, forward strand.
GTTTTGAAGCATTGTTACCCAGCATTACACACAGTATTTGCAGCAGAGAGTATTTTATCTTCATTTTCCATCACATGTAATGTTTTGAACTGGATTTACACAGGAAATAAAAGGACCTCTTCTGGATAATAAAAATACAATCTAAAAACATTAGGATGAATGATTTTCACATTCAGATTATCAGAAATTCTAAGTACCAGATATGTCCACATTATGATACACCCACCATCTTGTCCTTTGACACACATCATATAATATTTTAAGAGATAGCACTGCAGCAGAACCAAGAGATTGGCTATTTACTTTAAATATAGAGTAGGCATTATCGCAAGGTTTTTTTTTATGAGCGTCTATAACAAGTTTATAATATATCTTATTCAATATCTCAAATTCTTTAGCAATAAATTAGTTTTTTTGCAGAGACGGTTAAAGAAAGGAGCTCTTCTTAAAAAAACAGAGATTTCAACCAAATTAAAACAAATTCCACCTCAAAAATGTCACAATGGTTAATGTATACAATTTAAAAAACATGTTGTTTGTATTAGAAGGTTACTGTATCTCTAATTTGTCACTTATTGTCCTCTTTGTTAAACAAACTTTAAACCTGAGTTGCTAACCATGACTCACCAGTGCAACCATATGGTGGTGGAGAAAGGCTTATCAGGTTTTTAAATTATTTTCAGTTATGGGAAATGACTTTAAATGGTCTGTTGTTTCCAATTACATTAGGCTGTTAACAAAATCATAGACTAAACAGACATAAAAAGTGTTTTAAATATTTCAAAACAATGCATTGTTCATTATTATTCGTTTTCTTTTCTCTTCTTAAGTTGTTTAGAGTACAACACTTTCATATAAAAAGTGTCTTAGTAAAAAAATCAACTTTAAAAGTAAAGCATGATAAAGATAAATCAGCATTTACTTGAGCAGATGTTTATAAAGATCTCAAATGACGACTGAATACCTTAACATCTATCAGTTTGGAAAATGTGTTTTATTATGAAGGGGGATTGTAACTAACCACAGACCTCAATTAAAGTTTTCAACCAACATAAACATGGTAGTAGCTTATTTTTATTTTTCAAACCATTTGAATTTTTGAATTAATTCTGGTGTTAAATAAGACATGGCTTAAAAATATAGATTTGGTAAAACAGAACGGCAAAATTATAATTCTTTTTGCCAACAGCCATCAAAATCTACAACATTTTTAAGAAACCCATATAATGAGTCAGAGCAAACAATTTCCTTTATAGATTAATAACATATTCTTTACTCCAATTTGAACTAAATTACACATAAACATCCAACCCCAGTCCACTTTTAAATATTACTTCTGCATAAAAAGTTTTAAACTATATAAAAATTATCATAAAAGCAACCATTGTATATAAATTCATCTTCTGTCCATGTGGTATTTTGATGAATTATTGAGATTATTAAATTGAACATGATTATATATTCCAATCTAATACGTAATTTTATTTCATTTTATATCATTTACTCTAGATTTTTACACTGGACCCTATTTTTTATCAATTGTGGTGCTGATATCAGCTTAGACTAATAGCCTATTATAAAATATAAAGAAGATAATTTGCATGTATAACAATCCTAGCTAGAAATCATCATTAGTTGCCCATTGCTGTACAAATTCAATCATGTTTGGAACAAAGATGCAAAATATCAAGGGGCAACATTCCAATATGTTGCATACAAAATTACCAAAAGCAAACATCATTTCAACTTTTTTTTTTACTCAACCTCAACCACACTTTATTTAACAAAATATAAGCAGGTCAAATATCGCAAAGCATATAAATGTAACTTTGAAACACAGCATTTGAAAATCATGACAAATCATCATTATTATAATCAGTGGTTCTGTGGCACAGTTAATACCCCACAGTATAGTTGTGATTGCTCCACAATGTAATGACCTAAGCCTTCCAATCCCAATGTGGCTGCACAGCAAAAACTAAGAGGGAAGGGAAACCAGTTGGCTGCACCAAAATAGATCTGATGTATAGTTTTGTATTTTGCAAAGATGGAAAGGGTGGGAAAGTGAGAAAGTTAAGGAGGAGCATAGGGATGTACACACGTCTTGCGTCAAGATTGCAACTCACTTTAAAGTGCACTGCAAAAATGATGTGGAAATAAGTAAAAATGTGTTAAATCAAGAGTATTTATCCTTAATTTCAGTAGATAAATAAGATGAATTGCCAAAGGAATAAGTAATTGTACTCTTAAAATAAGATAATTGAATAATATGCACTTAGGATAAGAAAATGCAATTGTTTTTTTCTTATTTTAAATTTAAATCATCTTGTTCCTTTGGCAAAGTGTCTCAATTACCTCCTCAATTCAATAACAAATACACTTATTTTAAGCAAAAATGACTTTTTAGATTTCAAAAATTTGCAGTGTGATAACAGGCTGATCATAACCAAATCGGGTAGTTATTTTGCTTATATTTTCTAAATTTCCGTACACAAACTCAGTTGTAAAATCCCAAGTACAGAAAATATATATTTTCAGTTATCTAAGAGTGAAACTGTATACCTAATGAAATTTTAGAAGCAAATTGTTAGGAAAATGGAACTTTAAAAAACAGTTTTGAACAAAGCAATTTAGGTCAAGCTGTAAACAACCAACCCCCATACACCCAAACATAGACCCCTCCCGGGGTAGCTAAGCTGTGAAAACTGGTTTTAAATCATAAGCCCATGTATAAAAATATGAAAAGGAAAAAAAATAATAATGCAGCCTTGAGGAGGAGTGTGTCAAGTTTCCAAAAATGCAAACTAAATAAATAAAGAAGGCATCTTGCATCAACTTATCATATTTATGTACGTTTCTATGTTCCTCCCATCCCCTCTATTATAGCCTGTGTTGCAGTAAATACAGCCCGTTACAGTTCTTGTATTTGGACAGGATTAAGATGGCTTTACAAAAGCTCACAATATGATGGAAGTGAATCACAGCCAGAAGCTATTATGTGTGGAGGAATACTTTTTTTTTTTGTATCACATAAGAAAAAAAAGCACCCTATCCTAATGTATGTTTGTCTAGCTGTTTACATATATCCAATGAATAATTAGAATCACTTCTTTGCACAGTTATTGAAAAAATATGATGGTACAAACCCCCCTCCCCAAAATTTTAGATTTTGTTATATTTTGTTCCTTTCACCCAAAAGCAGGCTATGTTCGTTGACACACACACACACACAAAAAAGAACCACATAACTGTTATTGGAGCTACATGAACTTTTGCAGCATAAGCATCTGAGTGACGTTAACTGGTCGTGCTCATCTGCATGTCTGAATATCTTCAACAATTGGCACACTGTTTAAAAAAAGAACAGCATTTTTTTTTTTTTTAGTCTTCTTCATGTTTTTTTTACATTCATAAAAGAAGATGATCACCCTGTGAAAAGTCAAAAGTGCCACAAAAGTAATAAATACATAAATCATTAAATAATTCATATGGCCTAAATTATTAACCAAAGAAATGTAATTAAATTATTTAATAAATATATAAGGATATCAGGAGTTTTAAGTTTTGCAAATAAATCGGTAAAAGTTAAAAAGAGAAATTGAATTTGATGTTTAAACTGTAAAATGTATAATTTTTTAAATAGACCTAATAATTTCAAGATTCATTTTTTTGTATGCGATTGTACACAGTTAAACACTGAAAAATGAATTTAATGAATTATCTATTTAGATAATTGTGGCACTTTTGGACTTCCATACCCTCAGACCTGGGGAGATTTTATTCTGCAACCACCTGGCAGAGCAGACCCAAAGTTGCATTACATTTAACATACAATTAAAGAATGATTTTAAGTCCTATGGTGACCATATTTTGTCTTATGTTTAAAGCAATTAGACAAAATGAAATCAAAATTATTTTACATTTATATTTGGAAACATAATCTAAAAAATTAATCAAACTTGTTTTCTTAATTTTTATGTTTTAAAGGTAAACCTGAAGAATACGGTGAACAGCAACAATAATAAAATGGCGGTCTATTTTTTTTTCCCCGCTGCCCTAGAGGACCTAGCTACTGTGCAAATGCTTTGGAGCCGCTTTGCCACCTAGTATACAGAATAAATAACCCCAAATATTAACCGATGATGAGCTGATTAATAAAATAAATGGTAACAGTTAAAAAGAACATGCACTGACAGCTTCACTTTGATCACCCAACTCCTTCACCAGTTAACATTATTCTTCTCATTTCTCAACTCTGAACAAGTTTTAAAACAACAAATACAAATCCTAACTGCAGGTTCACAAAAAATAGAGAAATGGCACTTTGTAATAGTCATATAATTCTTAATATCTATATATATAGCTGTTGTGGTGGTATATAACATGAGAGGGGAGGGGACTGAGTTTGCCTCCTGGTTGGTGGTTATGGTTCCTCGCCTGTTGTGTGTCTTGTTGAAACCATGCGGAAATATCATCATGCATTTTTATGATACATCAGTCTGGGTATTTACATGTACATTCATGCGTTCGTGCACCATTCCCCAGGTCGTTCCTTTCTCTTTTTCACATACATACACATACACTCTCCCTGGATCCCTTTTCTCCACTCTCAATCTATTTTTCTCCCATCTACAGATTTGTAGTCTGATTGCGGCAGAGAAGAGGAGGAGGAGAAAAGAGCTGAGGGTGTAAGCCAGAGGGGCTTGGCATATACATATATTACAGAGTGGGGCCTTCTGCAGCTTCCAGGCTGACCTATAGGTTCATTAACAAATTTATGTTCCCATTCTTTAATGAATTCTTGTAGTTTTTGTCTACTGTTTATAATCCAGTCTGTGTTTTTTATGCATCGTCCACAGCTGAGAGGTGTGTGCTGCAGTCGAAGCCCCGATGAGCACCTCCGTCTGCATGATATGGCCCACTGTGCCAGTAGGACGAGTCGCACACCGTCTGTAAGGAGTTGATCTCTGATGCGGATGAGTTGCCGTCTCGCCGCTTCGACCGTTTCCGGTTGCGCAGGATGAACACAAGCATCCCCACAACTGTGAAGGCGGATGTGACAAACACGAGCAGCAGCCCAGGCACAAGCACTGATATTGAGACCCGGTTGGGCTCTAAATATGAGTTTGAGCGTGTTCCACCTGAGTCCTGGGCATAAGTCCCATTCTTGGACACTGGTGTGGGCACGGCCCGATCAAACAGCTTGGGGCACATGAGGTCATTACGCACGTAACGGAAGTCCCGTTTCCAGAACTCCTCTGGTGCTTCACACTTGAGGTCACTCACAATTACGTCGGCTCCAAGCTTCTCGGTCCAACGCTTGAAGGGCACAATGTTGCATGAGCAATCCCATGGGTTCCCATGAAGGTCTATCTGGATGATGGAGTTGAGCTGCTCCAAGACACCAGTCACAGGGAGATAGGTAAAGTAATTATTATGTAGACTGATTTTTGACAAAGAAATCCCAACAAAAGCATCCACAGGGAGAGCCTTAAGAAGGTTGTTGTTTAGGAAAAGAACTCTCAGGTTCGGCATGGGGCTGAATGCACCTGCCACTATCAGCTGGATATCGTTGTATTCCAAACTAAGGTATTCCAGATTTACAAGGCCCACAAACATCTCTGCCATTAGTGTATCCAGGTAGTTCTTATCCATGTACAGCCACCGGAGCTCACTCTGGTTCTGGAATGTGCCATTGTCAACAACCTTGATGTTGTTCCCACCGAGATCCAGCAGATTGAGGCTGGAATAGCCGAGGAGCTGGTTCTTCTTAACTGCATGAATGTTGTTGTCTCTCATGTTAAGCTCGTGGGCAGCCAGAGGCTTTGGCTTGAGGGAAGCCAGACTCTCAATCTTTTTGCCCTCGCAATTGACTGCCAGTCCCTTTCTAACGCCCACCAGCTTGCAGCTGCATGGCTGTGGGCACGTGATATTGCGCAGCTGCTCTTCTCCGCCGTCTCCATTCCCATCTGCTGCTGCCATTACCGGTGTGGGCTTTGTTTTCAGCTGCCAACTCTCTGGGGACTTGGAGTTACTCTTGGAACCATTGACTCCGGGTGTAGGGGGCCCTCCACCAGGATTTCTGGGGGGCTTGTAAGGTGTGGGGTGGGAGGTTTCCTCCTGTGTGGGAGGGGCAGGGAGGCTACTATCTCCACCCTCACTTTGTGATGGGCACAAATCTGCTTCTGAGGTCTCATTCAGGTCACTGCCCTGCAGCCTGGTGGGGGCCTCACAGACCACCCTCCCAATGAGGGCATTGCGTGGTATGTTCTCCAGCCACTCCTTCAGGGACACTAGCTCACAGTTACAGTCCCATGGGTTGTCCTCAAGCAGCACCTCTGCAATACCAGGAATTTGCTCAAGAATCCCCTCATAAGGCAATGTTTTGATCCGATTACCCCGCAGATCAAGATGCGTTATGGGCACGTGCTGGAACACGTTTATAGGTAGTGCGCTGATGAGGTTATCATTCAGTATCAAAACTTCCAGTTTATTCAGGTCCCTGAAAACAGCTGGATCAATGTCCCTTAGCAAATTAAAATCCGCCTGAAGGTATTCCAAGTCATCCAAGCCCAAAAAGGTGCTTTTCTTGAATGATCGGATTTTGTTGTTGCTGATGTGCAGCCTCTTGACCAGCTGCAGCCCCAGAAACGCGCCTGGCACAATGTCATGCAGGCCGTTACTCTCCAGGTGCAGGCTCACGGCATTGTAGAAGTTGGCGAACTCGTTGGGGAAGAGCCTGGACAACGAGTTACCGTGCAGCAGCAGGTGGTAGAAGTGGGAGCTGGGGCCGGTCAGGTGCCGCAGCGTGTTTAAGCCGCGCTTCTCGCAGTCAACATGCAGGTCGCCCTCCACCTCACTGCAGGAGCAGATCTTCTCCTTGCAAACCTCCCTGGTGACATTTCCGCTTGCAACGCAGAGAGCCGCATTTAGCAGGATGATCCACAGCAGCATTTTCCCCCCCTTTTGTGTTTTTTTTTTTTTTTTCCTCTTTCTCAGCGCGGACGATTCATTCCCGCCTCTCAAGACATGTAGGAGCTGCTGATCTAGTCTGCATCAGCGAGAGGTGGTGGTGGAGGAGGGGGGGATGGAGCTGTAGACATTTAGGAGGGTAAGGAGCGCATCCAGACTGCGTCCAGACGTCCAGTTTCACTTTAGGATAAAAAAATAAAAACAAACGTCTCCCTTCACTTCCAGCAATTGGTCTGATGGAAAGCATCAGCGGGGCAATGCACCAGGTTCCAGCGCATCTTTACTCTATTTGCTTATTTTTTTTATGTATCTCAGCTTCTTTCACACTGACCTTGGCGCGTTGATGGAAAACCGAAGAAATCTCCCGGAGTCGTGCGGCGCGCTGCGGCGTCGGGATCTGTCCTCCTCCCCCCCCTTCTCTTCCCCTCTCTCTCCTCCCCTCTAGTGCTGAATTCACAGCCTGCGCAGCTGATCCTGAACACCCGCATCCCCTTCTTTCACATCCCCTTTACTTCGCGACGTCTCGCTCTCTGTTTTCCTTCTCTTTCTTGTGTTTGTTATCCTTTTTTGTCGTCACAGTAAGAGGAGCGCGGACGCAGCGCGCATCCCCACAGCGCGCTGGTCTGAGGAAGATCTGACACCCTCTGCTGAGCTGTGGTTGAAAAAAATCCCGACTGAAGCAAAGGAGGTTGGGGGAGGCAATCCGGTTAAATACAAAAAAAAAAGGGACACTCTTTACTGTTGATGTTTAAATCTTCTTATTTAAAGTCCCCTGCTTAATTGTATTTAGTCCTCATCGTCCAAAGCGCTGCTGGGCAGTGTGTTTTATTGCCAAAAAAAAAAAAAAGCACCGATGCCTCTCTTTCCTCTTTCTTTTTAATTTCTAATTTACTTCCATGGCTCTAACTCTGGAAAAACAGTCTGTTGAATGCGGTAAAGCAAACCGTCCGCTATAGGCATGCCTTACACCAGCTGAGAGAGAGAGAGAGAGAGAGAGAAAGAAAACAAAAGATGCGTCAGTGGCTCCCTGTATGCGCATGTGTGCGTGACGTTTTTTTTTTTTTTGTACTTTTTACTCTCTCCCAGATATAAAAAAAATCACCTCTCTTCTTTTTCTTTCATTTTATTTTGAAAAATTGAAGAAAAAAAAACTGCACTGAAAGGAAGGAGGGGGGGCATTGAAACAACCTCCCATCGCCTATAGATCCGCATTATACTCCTCCGTTTGAGATTATTACATCAGTAGGAAAGAGAGAGACAGGGTGGGGGGTATAGTTATCCTCTTTGCTCCATCCCCCCCATCATCCATCTGCAGTGCTCAGTCAGAACTGTGACTGTGACGCCTAATAAGATCCAGACGTGTCAGGGGATCCTGTAAGCAAATGCAACATCAGGCCCACCCAAACAGCTTATCAGAACTGCTCACACGCATTAAACCCTTCACACATTTCATCACCTTACAGGCACAAACTTCACTGAGTTTTAGTAGTGTTTTTAATCTGCATCTGAAAGCGTTGTTTTGCATTCAAATAAACGTTTTTGCTGCTACAACACCAAGTAGCCTAGTCTCTAACTAATCAAGGATGTAACTTTGTGATAGAAGTTGGTGGGGACGCTCTAAGGATAGTGGCTGATGGATCTACAGCTACTCCACCCGAACGCTTTCAATAAGGCTTATACTTTCCAAAAATGAGCTCATACATATATTTATTGAATGCTTTCCTATTGTTGAGAACACAAGAGAACCACAGTACACTGATATTTATAGTTATAGACAGATGCCCGCCTTTAGTGCCTTAATTATAAACGGCTCAAAAACATTAATGTATAAAAAATGACGAATAACAGCAGATACAGATGCCAACAGCAATATATCATGCATCCCTAGTATGGACACAACTTCAATTCCATCCATCCATCCATGCATGGCTTCCCTTTAAGCTGCATCAGTGATTATCCTCCTTCACAAGCAGCAAAATCAAATTTAGAAATCTGTCCCATATGTCATTGACTGCCAAAGTCTATGTATATTTCAAAAATCATTTATGCACTGATTTTTATTATTTGTGCTTTAATTCTTGCAGGTTTCTTATATTTTAATTTCGACTCTGGCTGTCTCTGGGTTGGCTGCCACAGCTATATCTGAGTATTGTTGATCTACAAAAGATATGTTGAATTTTATTATAGCATAGCATATTTTTTCTTGTTGTAATCTTGGAGATATGTGTTACTGCATCTCACATATCCCTGTAAATCTGCAGCTGTCCCTAATTGTCTGCTCTGCTTAAAAACAGATTTATGAACCTGTCTACCAATATAATGATGCCAGAGAAAAATCATTTTCAAGAAATCTAGAAGCTCTGCAGTCTGATTCTCTATTCAATAAGAAAACAACAAATATGTGTTAATTTTCATCTTTAACTCTGAATAATGGTCCTCTGAGAAACCCAGCTTTTTAAACGTATATAAATGTACACTCTGTTGCCATTTTCAGCTGATAAAGCTCCGTATGTGTAGCGAACACATTTTTTCAGTGGCATTTAAAAATTTTTTAACCAACCAGTCTCCTAATTTTTACTGAAACATATACTAAAGTAGCTGCCATATTAAAAGCGGAAATTATCGGTGGGGACTGTCTCCTCCATACCAAAGTTGGTGGGGACATGTCCACACCTGTCCTTCAGAAAGTTATGCCAGTGAGACTAATCGATATCTATTTTTACAAGTTATTTCCAAGCTTAGTTTGAATTGGTAAGGAAGGTCTGAAAGTTGAATTATACAGATGTCTGATTGGATTTTGGTCTGGATTTTGAATTGGGTATGTAATGTATTTTTAGGGCCACAGTCCAGCTGCAAGATTACCCCACTACGTAGACAGTTTTCTTTTGCAGTCACAAGCTTTAAACAGATCCTTTCATTTTTTCATCTGCACTGTAATATGCTGATGGTGTTCATACTTGGTGTCTTGGTCTCATCTTACCAGATCACCTATTTCCCCAGGCATGCCTTAACCCCTCCTTTGGCTAACCTCAAATGGGTCTTCTTACAACTTTTTTTTTTTTGTTTAACCCAGCAGCGATTTTCTCCAGGTTACTTTTCCATTAAGGACACATTTTTACTTCACATAACTAGCTGTTAACTTTTCAATTTATTCACTTGAGCTACAGATCTCAGTAGGTTCTTTATTACTAATCTCTCTTACTGCTTTTATGATCAATCCTCCCCTCGTTCACCCTTGGAAGTCGGATTAACAAGTCCTACTTGAGCTTTCATTGGTTTGATATTTTAATTTTTCTTTTACCGCACCCTGTTTTAAAGCTCATCACAACTTTGTTCTGACCCGTCCTGGATTTTCCTTTTTTTTCATGAAAAAACAAACAAGCAAAGAAAACTTCTGGTACTTACAGAAAAGCTGGTGTTATACTTAGATTCAATACCTAAAAGTAGTCTATTAAGTAATTATGTGAATTCTGTAAGCATTTCTTACACAGTTTTATTTCTTATTTTTGTATGATTATCTTTAAAATAATTACTTTATGAAATACATATTTTCTTTTCTCATTATCTTTGATGTATTACATTAAATCAAAACTAGGGCTACAACTAATGATTACTTTGCAAATCAATGAATCTGTCGATTATTTTTTAATTAATCAATTATTAATTGGATAGCCAAAGGTTCCTTAAAAAAGACTTTTTGCTAAATTAAACCAGTTGAAAATAAAACTTTTCCACTCCAGAAAAAGTTTCTGAATAGATACCATTCTGGATAGATAATATGGACAGACAAAAAATATTTTTGTCTTAAATGCAAAATCTTTACATATTTTTCTTTTTTTTTTTTTTTCTCGGTATAATTGCTCCTCAAGGTAGGTTCTGTAAGCTAAATGTATGCTCCAGTTAACAATTGATCACTAAATTTATTGACAATTATTTCAACAATCGATTAATCATGATTAATCTGATTATTTGTTTCAACCCTAATCAAAACAAAATACAATTTGTGACATTAATGGCTGTGATGTAATAAAATGTGAGGAAGTTTGACAACAGGTGTGAGCCAAAGCTACATAAATTATTTTTGTGGAGTTTCTGACTTTTCCCCTTATGCTGTTTTTCTACCATTAATTTAAAGTACTCCTGCAATACAAAGACATACATGATGGGTTAATGGATGCTCTTAGATCCCATTAGGCATCTCTCAGCCTTGTGAGAGACCAGTGACCTCTAGAGCGTGCACCCCGACATACTGACTTATCCTCTGGTTGAAGTGATGCTGCTGAAACCTCTGAATTACTTGGTCAGTGATTCAGACATATACGTAGCTTCTAAGGTAAAAAGCCACAAAAGCTTCAGGGTTTTCTATTAATGCATTTATGTATGTTTTCATCCAATAGAAAAAGGATTTACTCTTCCATTTAAAATGCCTGCTGTGAGGTAGATTAAGGTAGGATGTGTTTGAGTAAAATGCTAAATAGTTGGTTATTGGTGAAAATGTGGGAGTGCATAAAGCGAATAAAAGTGCTTATACTGTATCAGGCAGTGGTAGGGAGATATGGTCAAACGAAAGACTGCTTTATAAGATTATCATTACCAGATAGCTGAATGGTGGACAAATGTTATGGACATTCATGGTGGTTTGTGCAACTTTCGGTCAGCCTCCTGGGATCACATTCCTGCTAGCTTTGTATTAGAGCTGCAGCATGCATGTTTTTCTATGCAGCAGGTGGGG
>NW_015150742.1:708481-726414 GCF_000732505.1 Cyprinodon variegatus
GGGGGGGGGGGGGGGGGGGGGGGGGACCAATGGTACACACACAATGCTTAGTCACGCTTGAGCATCTTGTTCCCACCAAAGAAAATTAACAAAAACAATTCTGACTCCACATAAGCTTAGCTCAGTCCTTGTAGGCCGGGCATTTAGACTCTGAGGTAATCCTCCAAACAGGATAAATCACATTTGTATGGTGGAAGGGGTGAGGGGGTGGGGGGGACACTTATCTTGGAGTCAAAGCTAATTGGATTATGTATCTAAATGTATCCAAAAGAAAAATTCCATGGAGCTCAGTGGGATGATAGCATGCAGATACTGTCAAGCTGAATTTGTGTGGTGTAGGACCAGATAGGTTCATACGCATGCATGCACAATTGCAGCCAACTGTGCAGCTTTTGTCCATGCAAGGTTCTAGTGTCTCATACACAAAATAATGTATTTAAGCAAAGCGAATCAGTTGGAAACTGTAAAGCTAGCAGGTTTGACAAAGCAGAAAATGGTAGCTTAAAATGATATTCAGCTCATTAATTACACTTTTACTTATGTGTGCTCCAACTGAGAAAGTCAATAAATTGCTATTTCCCCCCTGATTTCATGTCCAAGAATCTATTAGCATTTCTTTGGCAAAAAACAAAGCCCAACACTGCTGTGCTGGGTGATAGATAAATCAATTACTGGACTTTCCAGTATTTTTTACCTGGCTGTGGTCCCAATCAAAGATGGGTAGTAACAAGTTAAATTTTCTTATTTACATTAACTTGAGTGATATACCTTTGGAACTATTTTCACTGCAGCTTACATGTACTTTACTTTAAACAACACTGTGCGAAGTTTGACCTAAGTATACAATTAATTTAAGATATATTAAATTATCTTTAGGGTCAAGATTCAGCACTTAGTCCTTTCTCAAAAACAGATTACTGAATGAGACATGCGACCAAGAGTGCCACTTTACGGTGATCTGAGCTCCCTTTCAACACCAAAACTATTTACGCTACAGTGTGTTATGGCAAAACGGTGAATGTACTTTACTTTTATAGTGCCTTCTCAAGTCTGGACACTTTAAAGTGCTTTACACCATTTTCAGTCATTCACCCACGCTTATGTGAGGCAACAGAGCGGGCTTCACAGTTATTTGTAATTCATTTAGCGCGCCACTAGATGGGAGTAAATCTTGCACACTTTGGCTTTAAGTGATAACATGAAGTGTCACAACTCTTATGCTGCGTTCACAGCAAAGATGCTATGGGCATCAAAAACGCTCAAACGCAGAAAGTATCAAACACTTTTCTGCTAACATTAAAAGAGGGCAACCACAACAGAGCAATGTTGGAATGATGCCCTTTCTTTTGCCCTAAGTGAAATTGATTGTCATTTATTTTTTTAAATGGACCCATTTGCTATTGCTATAGAGCAGGCATTCCCAAACTCGGTCCTCAAAACCCCCTGCCCTGCAGGTTTTAGAGGTTTCTCTGCTTCAGCACAGCTGGTTATAATGATTGCAGTAGATCAAAAGCCTGTTAATCAGCTTTCAATTAAAATCAGCTGTGCTGGAGCAAGGAAACCTCTAAAACCTGCAGGACAGGAGGCCTTGAGGACCGAGTTTGGGGATGCCTGCATAGAGCCATGCTTGGAGTTTTTGTGTCACATCAGTAGTTATCTGATTGATTCTAACCTGATGACGCTGATACCGTTAGTTCCACCTTTAAAGTTGAGCTTTACCAGCTTTTCATAGCTGTGGAAGTAAATGGTAAATGGTCTGTACTTGTTTAGAACTTTATGTCTGAGTAACACATCAAACAAACTTAATAGATCCAATAAGTCATTTCCTGGGCTCTGAGACTCCAGAGAATGACAATCAGTGTCATTGTCTAAAAATTGAAAATTATTAAAAAGTGTCAAACTGGTATACAAAAGAAGTGGTGGGGCTCTGAAAGTTTCTCCAAGACTGCGTTCACAACACATTCAGGAGGTAATGAAAAGTATTGCAGGTCACAGTTGCTTCTCCCAAAAGTCAGTCTTTATTATTTAACACTAAGAAACTAAAAATGGATTCCACATAAGATTCTAGAAGGCAAAGGTTAAAGAACTGCAGAGGAAACTTCTGGAATGTGATCACATAATATTAAAGCATTTCAGAGAAAGATAAAGATACCGGTAGTCATTATTCAGTTTAAAGTAACTAAGTACATTCACTTCAATACAGTACTATAGTCAATTTTTTGAGAGTCTGTACATTAATAAAAATATTTTTTACTGAGAACTTTATTTTGTTACTTTATTTTATTTTTTCACATTAGAGACTTGAAAAATGTGCTTTTACTTCTTTAATAAAAAATCTGAGACACTGTAGCTTGAATTTATCTTAATTGTTTATGTGGAATCTCCATGTGAACAAGAGAAGGAGAACTGTGCCCTGTTTTTCCGTGACCACACTCTTAACTGTCCTGTGGCGATAATTCACCACTATATTAGTCAAGTTTTTGCAGATTTTTTAAAATTCCTATTTAAACATAAATTTCCATTTCTTTCATGGGGTAAGAAAATTCTTTATACCATCACAAGTTAGCGCTTAATCATTCTGCATTATTGGTGTCTAAGTGTAGTAAAGTTATCTTATTTGCTTGCAAGCTATCTTTAAATAATCCATTTTAGTATTTTTTCTCTTTAAGAAAGAGTGGTCAAATTTCGTCATTTTCGTTTTATGAGGCAGTAGCTCATAATTTTGGATGCATTTTATTCTAAAAGATGTATTTTGTGTTTGCTTTGTTTGAAAATTATGTTATTTTGGGCTAAATGAAGGTTTTCAACAAATGCATCCATTGTTTTCACTTAAGTGAAGAAAAGAAATCAAGAAACGGATTCATTTGCTTCTTTTTATGCAAAAAAACCCCAAAAAACTTTCAAAATTACTTTCTTGAAAATTGTGGACAATTTTATACTTTTACATAATTTATTTTCGTATCATATTAAGACTTTTAGCAAACTAATTTTCCTTTCAGATGTTTTTATTTATTTTATTTTTACTTTATTATTTAATACTTCTCACACCTCTGGTAGTCATAAAAGCTTTCAGTAGTGTGACTTCACAAGCTAATTTGTGGCATCAGGATTAGGATGATTTGGAGTCACTGGTGGCAACTTTAATTCTGCTCTCAAGCAGAAAAATCCTTAAAGAAGGGTGATCATTAGTTTGTAACCTTAACTTTAACTTCTCTTGAGTTATTGGCAGGGCAGTTGCGCATCACATCAACTGGCTGGCCCTTGATTTTTTAAAATAATTAAAATGAATGTTTTTGAGCAGTAATCAGAGTCTACTCTAAAACTACTTAAAATAACTGTTTCATTTAGAAACAGTACCCCCAAGTCCCAATTGATGGTGAATTAAAGGACTTTGACATTCATGTGAAAGACTTATTACTTTCAGCAGGTGCAGGACAAACTAGAGTTAATAAAGGTGGAGCTAAAGACGGAGGAACTGCAAGAAAAAAAAAAACTTGAAGAGACAGTTAAAATCTTCAAACTGGGGTGGAAGTTTACCGTCCAGCAGGATAACAATTAAACCTACAGCAACAGTTTAGGTGAAAGATCAGTCAACGTTCCTGGTTATAATGTGAGAAAAAAACTAAAACCTAACTAACAAACACTTAAGCGACAAGACTAGCTATATAAGTTGCCCCTTAGCTAAACAAAAAAAGAAAAAAAACATGGGAAATACTGTAGCTCAGTCTTTATAATCAAATCTGACAAAAAGGTAATAAAAAATGTCCTGGTTCATTCAAAGCAAATCCCTGAGCTTGTTAAAGATGCATCTCTAGGAAAATAATTAATCATGAAATCAAAAGAAGTCTGTCTTTATCTTTTATGCTAAAATCCTAAAATTAATCAGACAGCATGTTTTTCCAAATATGTTCACCTCAACAAGCAAAACACTTTAGCAGCACGTTTTCATTATTTCATTTACTTGATAGTTACCTGACTGATTGATCAACAAGCTAAATGGCTGAAAATTAGCTACCGTTTGGCTTATGGGCTGATTTCATCCACCTAAACATCACAGGAGCATAATGGGTGATTGCAACAATGGGTGCTTAGAGATGTCTGGCTGATGTGAGGGGCAAAAAGAGAGCGGGAAATTGCAGGCAATCTTGGGTGCTGCCTGATTGAATGCTATTGATCGGCTTTAAGTGTTCCGTTTTATCCCCCCCCCCTGGACTATAAGAATTGTGAGATTCCATAAAGCTATATAATTATCTCAAACACAAGTCATAACAGCGGCTCCCTGCATGTCGATAAAAACATTATAGTTGGCTTATTCAGACCAATGGCACTAGGATAACAATACTACACAGCAGAAATATGAACCATAGGATTTTACATTGTAAGGTCACAATCACGACACTTACCCAGATGTTTGGGTTGGTACTTCACCATACAGCCTTGAACATATAAAGCAAAGACTAGCAACTGATGAAAAAAATTATTTTTATATGTAAGTCATCATTAAAGGTAATTTCTAAGCAGAACATTTTTAACAAACCTGAATCAATAAGTGGCTCTTTACCATGCCTCTGTTGAGCTTAATGAGGGGATCGAGATTTGGGGCTGAATCCCAAATCACCCCCTAAACACTAACCCTTAACTATCAAGTGTCACTCCAAATGTAGTCTCACTCGAAGCTGTGGAAGACACCCTGATTGAAGGTGGGGTTGTATAAACGAGAATGGAATAGCTTCTTCCCTCTTATGGAAAAAGAAAGTAGTCGTTTCTATGGCAACACAGTGAGGCCCCGTGTGTGGCTGTTACATTAAACATTAGTCCCTTTCTTAAAACAAATGTATAGGGTCAAATAAAACTTTTCAAAGAGCACCTTCTATTTTGGAATTAATTACGCTTTCTGTCAGTGTGAAGGAGATGCAGCAAACCAAAGAAATGTTATGGTGGAACGTGTTTGCTCCGCCACCAGGCCACTCTTAAACCTGATGCCGAATCCCAGCGAGCCTGCAGCTGATGCTGACTCGCTATTTAAGGGTTGAATGATCCACTACCCTCTACGTGGTTTGGGATGGCCCTTAATATGGCGGACTCTCAGCAGGAATGTGCAAATGGGGGGTTAGTGTTCGGGGTTAGTGCTTGAGGATGTGTTAGAAAAGACGTTCATCTAAAACTTACAGAATGGTAACTCTTGAGGACTGGACTTGACCACCCCTGGACAATCATTTCTGATGGAGCATTTACTTGCACATAATTGGTTGATACAGAAAGTCACAGTTACAAGTATGTTTACTCTATTGATATAAATAAGTTCTAAATGTGTCTTTTTGCAGTGAACAGGCAAAAAAATATAAAGACTCCTTGAGTATCATATATAACTCAATATATATTTGAGTGTCTAGTATTTAAATGATGAAACGTTGGAAGAATTTAACATAATTTCATAATCTTGTTATCATCTGATCCAAGGATTTATGTCCACATGTTAGCTGTATCCCCTAAATTACAATTGACAATATTTGGAATGGATATATAGCAGTTGTTAGCACAGTTTCTTTCACCTGAGCTGTATATCTATGCAGCTTCACTCCATTAAACAATGCTCTTTGTTTACTAGTGTGTTTACTCCAAAATACTCTCATATAACTTTCATTCAAGCCAATGTTTTATTTAGGGGCAATAGTTAAGTGCCACACCTTTTAGATTTTTTAACATCCAAAATAATATACTTGGATTTATTCTACGGTATAGGATCTAAACACAAATATTGAAGTTTTATAATCATATCATCTAAAAACTGAAAAATATCTAGCACTTTTGACACCACTGCAATAGTTTGACAAGGCATTTTGGTCGACAATAAAACTATAGCTGTACCTTTTGCTCACTCTAGAAACTCATCTCATCAAACAGCACAAATGATGGTTTCCTTCAACATCAAAATTCTACCACTGAGATACTCTTCGTTTTCTCATTTTGGGAGCAAATACACACACAGACACTCACCTTATATTGGTTTTCCCCATTTCTCTCCATATCGTGGGGTGGAGCATTTTCTCCCCGAGCTTCAAAGGCAGCAGGGTTTTTGTGAGACTGAAAAGCTCTGTGGGGTAATTACCGAAAAGGTCAGGAGCCACGTTAAGCTGGTTTTCACGTGAATGTACATATCAACGTCCGCAGACAGCATTCAAGACATGAACATTGCTTCTGGGGGTTTATGAGGAAGTATTAGCCGATCAGTGAGCTGACAAGGAAAACAGAAAAGCACAAAATGCAGCAAAAATGATCTTTTTTTTTTATTTTAAACAATAGAAAATGTCTACCCATCCATTTTCCTTCATGCTTATCCAGTATTCAAGTTGTAAAAAAGAAAGAAGAGGGATGGTTGGTGGAGTTTTATTATTTTTTTAAACATACATATCCTAATTAATATAGTCTGTTAACCTAAAGCAATATGCATGGTATCTTTGTTACATGTCAGGTACGCTGGTCATTGACCTTGACCAAGGCACCTTACAATAGAATCTATCACTGCCCCTACATTGTTAGGGACAAATTAAAGGACAAATTTCCCACTTGGATCAGCTTCATAGTCATGGTAGGCCATTTATTTGATTTTATGTTTTTTGCTGAGGCTACTCATAAGCCAACAGCCCACCAAATGTTGAAAGGACAATATTATTGTCACGTTTGTTAATATATAGTAGAAATTTTACACATTCTGTAATAAAATGTCACAGGGGATGGTATGGGGGGACGGGCTTTTAAGAAAGGGGATGCAATCCCCCCTCAACTCAAGTACTGTGCTTATCCCAATTGGGGGCTGCTCAGTGGCGCAGTGGGTAGCACTGCTGCCTTGCTGCAAGAAGGTTCTCGGTTCAATAGAAAATGTCTCACTTATAATTAAACCCACTGGTTATTAAATTACATGACTTGATTAAATTTAATTGTCAACAAGACCGGTAATATCTAATTGTTTTTCCGAAGCTCCTTCGTCTCTTAACCAAGTAGTGAATTGAAGTGTGTATTTGTTTTAAAATTCAATCTAGATTTATGCAGTGATGTAATCTCTGGTTGGTTAAGTGCCAATTCAAAGTCAATCCAGCTATTGACAGAAGCAGGAAGAACAGGAGCATCAGAAGCTTTCTAGATGTATTGATTGGCTCGCTTGTATGGGCAATCAGCATAGTATTGGACTGCAAATCTATATGTATCAATTCAGGAATCCTGCCCCTCCACCCCCCCTGCCCCGATCAAACAAAACATGATTGTAACCATCAAAAAGGCCCTGGGAGTCCAAACAGACCTGATCAAACAAGATTTTATGGCTCGCTGCGTTTGCATGGAAGATCCTCATTCAACCCTTAAAAAAACACACAGCTCTATAAAGTTATCAAATGTCTGATTGAACTAACAGCTTACTTTAATATAACTGGAGCCATCATATAACCTGCCTCCTAGCTTCACAATACTAAATTAAAGCTGCATTCAAAAAGAAAAATAAAAGTTCTGTTCTCAAACAGGGGTGTATTAAAGAATTATTAATATCAGGGACTGTATACGGGTCTCCAACTTCTCATCTAGTTAGCATGCTGTAGCCTAAATAAAGTATTTTTCAAATGTTGGACATTCTTGATGTTTTCTCAGTATTTAGAAAAATATATCTAAGTTGAGTGCACATTTTAAAGACAGTTTGAAGATAGTTGGGAAGAAAAGATGCATTTAATGTCATGATATCGCCACTGATGTCTTTTCTAATTACTCATATCAATCACCTGCTTATCTCCCCCTAGTACTCATTACCTTATCAGATCCACCTTCCGCAGTCTCTATTTAACCAGCCTTCAGGCCAGTCATCAGTGCCAGATTATTTGAGACTGTGGTGAGAAGTTCTCTAGCGTATCCGTATTTCTGATTGCCTGATCCTGACATGGGATGGTGAAATGAATCCACACCAAACAATAAAGCCTTCCAAACGCAATGCTTTATCTAAAGGATCATTACTTGATGCTTCTTTCATTGCTCAATATTGACCACCACTGACAATATGACAGCCATCATATCAGAAAACAGTCTGCATATCAGAAAATGTCTGCAATGTTGTCAAAATAAAATGTCTGTTATACACTTGTGTCATTAGTTTTTAGTTATTAAAATGATTTATACCAAAAATATAATCGTTCTAATAAGTTGAGAGTCTGTGGCAATTTTCTGTTGTTGATGTAATGGACAGATTTTTGCAAAAAAGGTGTATGCTTTCTATTCGTGACTTATTTACTGAAAAACTTGAATTTTTAATTGTCTTTTCCTGGGACTCCTGCTTTAGATCCTTTATAAGTAGCTGCTCACAAAAGTTCATCCATCCAACGGCATTCAGTGTGTTTCTCCTGTGTGAAACTGTGTCACTGTAAACAACAAAATGTCAAATTCCTAGTGGATGAGTATTTGGGTGTAAGTTATTTTTTTATCAAAGAATGAGACTTTTCAAAGTGTCTAGTTTAAGACATTTTTTTTGTCATCTAATTTAGGCAATTTAAATTAAATGAATTCATAATCAAATAATTTTAAGAAAAAATATAATACTTAGGCTGATGTCTGTTTGTAGTTTATGATTTCTCATGTATGGTTCTGTAATGCTTAATTCTTGATTAGGTTTTAGTATCCTAGCCCGCCTTCAAACGACATAAAAAACACACTTTATTTGAGTCATTTCAAAGTACTCTGACCACTGATAAATCAGCATCTAGGATTTTCTGGATGGTGCCTCCCGCATCTTTTTGGATACCGACCGGCTGGAACCAACCTCATCCTCTGGGCTTGGACTGAACTATAAGACCAGGTTAGTGACTCACATGTTTGTTATCATTCACCTCCACATACACGCTGTCACTAACCAGTTGTCTCTTCCTGCAGAGATTCCTGCCTTCATCGCTGATCCGTTTCCATTAAATTTTTTGAGAAATCTATTTGTCTGCATCAAATACTGGATCCTACTCTTCTGAGCTTGACAAAATGTACCAAAATGTATATTTTGAAAGTTTAACTTATTTACACAGACTCTTGCCGCGTGTGTTACTGCAGTTCTGGAGAAGCCTTAGTCTTATAAAAACAATACTTTTTATATGTATGTTTTCTTGATTTTGATAAATGTTATACTTTTTATTTTTCGTATTTTTTGTAGTTTGTGCATTTCAAATAATGAATTTAAGGTGTGTGTATGTTATATTACTATACTTTCCCATTTACTTCTTTGAATAGTTAAAAAATTATTAATTTGTACATTTTTAAAATGTTCTTTTTACTTATCCATTATTAGATTCCATTTTTTTCATTACCTTTTTATTTAATTAAAAATAAAAACATTAACTTTGTTTTAAAGAGCAATAATTCAGCAAATTATCAAATATAGCAAGTCTGCTTACAGGTTAAAATCTTGTTAAAACAAACTAAATAGTTGCAGAAATTAATTGAATACCCAATAGCCATGAAAAACGAAATCTTTATTCTGGCAATGATTTCCTTGTTTTTAAGACCATTAAAATATGTCACACTACAGAAGCAAAGAGAGCAAAACAAGCCCAGAACATAGTATTTCACCATGTTTTGGATTGTTTTTGTATAGTGCTTCATCAAAACATTCTCATTTTGATTTAAACAACGATTCTTTTCAGTGACAGAGCCTTGGTCTTGTGTTGTGAGGTGCCACAATTACAGTATTGCAACCATGTCTTGTTACCATAGCAGCAGGTTAATCTCTGCTGAATCAGTGTGTCTTTTGATTTTTTTTCTTCCACGCTTTGCCTCAACTTGGAAGCGTTACCCAGAAAGAGTCAGTGAGCAGCCCTGATCTATTGGTAATTGGCAGGATATTATATGAAAAGAGGTGCTCAAAAGTTTCATCAGCTCTTCCTGAGAAATCAGTTCCTGAAATGTATTTAGGAGACGTTCTTCTCCAAGGCTTGTGATACAAATGCAAATGGAATGAGAAAATACCAGATGTTAGGATGAATATTAGAAATGTTGGAGTTTTTTTTTTCTGCCTGTTCTGGAAGCAGATTTTTTAGTGCAAAGAAATAATTACATTCATGTCAATAATTGTGAATAAAAACCTCCTAATGGCTTTTGTAGTAATATTGAAACAAATAAAGAGGGCAAAGATCTTTATCTGCACAAAAAATAGGGTTTAAAACACTGCTTAATTATTTATTACATGTTTGTAAAGTTTCACCCATGCATCATGTCAGCAATTAGATATGTCCCTGCTCTTAGTGAAACCTGTTAGCTAAATGTGAACATCACTTAGCTAACAGCTTTGGGTAGATGATCTGTGATCGCTGTCAAGATCCTGTCCAATGTGATATCCGTTCATCATCTAAGGATTTGATGATCCTGACAGTGAGAGCACCAGATGTGGATGTTCTTCGAGGAAAAGCACAAACGTGATAACATCTACAACACTGATGCATGAATTATGAATACCTGACCTGAGGGCTGAAGCACTGTTGTGTCTCCAGCATGGATGGAGCCATATTGAGATAATTGCTGAATGTGTAAAAAACATTCTACAAGCAGTTTTTTTTTATTTTTTTATTCATCCTTACCAGAGATAACCGAGTGTAAAAGCAGCTCTGAATTGATTAACAACATGCAGCATAGTAGGTGAAGTAAAAGCAACAAATTACTGGCACTTTCTTTCACTTCTAATGATTATTATTATTATATTATTTTAATCAGGAAAAATAAATACATGCTATAGTAAATATAATGCTAGCAGTAGATCACTTTAGCTAATTATATCTGAAACAAACAAAAAAACGGAGGCAGTAAATTCCATTGAAAGCGGCCGGAACATCTGTGCAATTATTATTAGCTGGATCCATAAAAAAGGAAATAAACTGTGTACAGTTTAACTAACACCTAAGTCTGATAAATAATTTTGTTTTGGCCTCATAAAAAAATACTTTCCCTAATTCTTTAAGGTGTAAGCCAGATATAACAGCCTGTCTTCTTGACTAGAAAGCCTATTTGATGTAAATGTAGCTGTCCACTAGATTTGGAGCAGATTTTTGTGACCTGTAAGCTGCACATACAGTTTCCACGAGACTCCCAGACAGAAGACACCATAAAGATTTCATACAGAGAGAAAGAAGGGATAAATCATAAGAACATGGTAAGCAAGCATTTTTTTTAGGAAAGACAGCAAGCAGGTCATCTTCTTTTTTTCTCACCAAATATATAAAAACAGTTAAGTTCAGGCCTTATGTCACAACCTACTCTGTGACATTTGGTTTATTTAATTTTTTTTTCTTCTTCTTTTTTTCCAGCTATGAAGAAAGCATATAAACTGGAAATGCAGCGATCCAAACAGTTACCGATTCCTTGGCCAAGCGTATCACCTGATATCCAATCCGATTCAACTGATGAATGAATGAACCATATATTTTGCTATCTGAGTAAAGACTTCCTATTGTTAGAAGAGGTAACATATTTTACACAGATATAAATGTACTTTATATTATTTAAAACAAATATGCAGAAGAAAGAAAAAATGAACTGTTCCATGTACACTGCATATGGAAGAATCTCTCATATCCAATATAAAACCATGGATATAAGAACCAGCTAATTAGTCAATATTGGAAGGGATATGCAGTTCAAGTATCAGATTGGTGCATCTCTAGTATAAACCAGTACAGATTGCAAAATGGTTATTCAGGTGAGTTAAAATAGTCTCAGTTGGAAGCATGCTTCTCCACCAGGTTCAAATAGACTGTGTGAAGGTTTTCAAAACCTCCAAAACACCTTTTGTTTTAAAGGTCAAGAACACAGTGGGAGGTTTCCTCTGTTCACATAAACAGAAAAGCAAACCAGCAATGAAAATAAACAGTGGCCATCATTTTAATAGCAATGTTGTTTCTAAACAGACATCAGCTTACTTACAAAAAAAGAAAAAGCTAATAGAATAGTTAATGACCAAATTAACAAGCAGGTATCAGAAATAAAAGGTACATTTTGCTCATTGTTCTATGAAGCAGGATTATTTAGACTTTTAATTATCTAATAGCATTTATTTTGGTTTGCTAAAAGTTAAACTGAAGCAGATAAATTGATCAATTTAATGAATATAAAGCCTAATGTATTTAGGAATGAATGATTCTGTGTTTGATCTTAACTCAATTGTAATATTCTATGTGAATAATATAACAGTGTGCATAATTATTTTAAATGTATTATTTTACTTGCAGTAAAGCAAACATTTATTCAGAACTAAATATAAATATGTTAAAGTGTTGAAACCTCATGGTTGATGCCAACTTCTTAAAAAGGTAAAGACATTTTTTTTTTTTTTTTGCAAATTCTTTTACTGGTACCATGAAACCTCCCTGCAACTCATTTTACACTTTATTATTTAAAATCACAGCTGACATTTATACCAGTCTTCTCTAAGGGGTTGACAGAGTTGTCAGTGTGGCTCAGTTTCCTGTTTTAGGAGTCCGGTGTCATTTCACGACAACCCTGTCCTTCTGTCTCCCTTCTTCCCTCTGAGATCAGAGCCTTACTTTTGAGAGGCTTGACAGCTCCGGGGGGTCGTGGTTAGTGTTCGGGGCTCTTCAATCAGACTTTGAGTCCATGGTTTCAAACTTTTTTCATGTTTTATTAAGAAACATTTAAGATCTCCTGCATTATATTTTCAAGAAAGCTTTTGTTCTTTGGGAATAGGTACAGGAAAGGTATATAATGTAAACAAAAAACTAAAGATGCAGGCTGCTTGTTGTTTTTTCCGATTTACATTTTACATATGTTACATAAGAAGAAATTTAAAATTAAAGACCTGCACCTAGTAAGAAACCTAAAACTGAACTTTTTCACCTAGTTTTACAACAAA
Organism: Cyprinodon variegatus; assembly: GCF_000732505.1. NCBI lineage: Eukaryota > Metazoa > Chordata > Actinopteri > Cyprinodontiformes > Cyprinodontidae > Cyprinodon > Cyprinodon variegatus. The sequence goes on from NW_015150742.1 coordinate 721,359, forward strand.
ACGCAGCATGCTTTCCTTTAATTGAGCAAGCTTCACCCCTACTAAGCAATCTATTTTCCATCTACTCTCATACATTTTAGCAAATAATACAGGACTGTATCATCACCACATGAGAAATTGTTTTTTCTTTTGCTTTATTCTGTGAAATGACCCTACCCTACTGCCAAATTATTAGGAGCTTTACAGGCCAGGCTAAATATAAATAAAAAATAAAAAAAATCCAGGAAAGGGATGAAAAACCAACAGACAGGCATGCTGTTGTTTCATGCCAACTTCCCCTTCCACTACTGCACATGGAAATATGGATCACTGCTAGAATTACAGGTCTTACTCACTCATATCTGTTGCAGTGTTTTTGTGTTCGGTGTGGAAAGTTGTAATAAACTGGTAGAGGTAGCTACCTGTGAATTTGCCATAAACTGCCAATGATTCTTGTTGGCTCACTGCAAAAACGATTTAGAAATAAGTACAAATTTCTTGAATTAAGTGTTTTCACCCTTAATTTGAGTAGGTAAATTAGATAGTTTGCCAATGGAATGTGTAATTTTACTCTTAAAATAAGATAATTAGATAATATGCACTTGAAATAAGACAATGCAATCGTGTTTTCATATTTTGAGTGTGAATTGTCTTGTTCCATTGGCAAAATGTCTCTTTTGCCTCCTCAATTCAAGAACAAATGCACTTATTTTAAGAAAAAATGACTTATCTAGATTTAGATTTTTTGCAGTGCTACTTCATGGATGAACTTCTTGGCTGCTGCCTTCTATCAAATAATAAAAAGCAACAAAAATAAGCATTTCTCTTTGGAATTTTTTTCCTGCATGAAGAGAAAGAAAAATCAGTCTGTATTTCATCTCAAACACCATAATGACTGACCTAACAAAGAATATAGCCCCAAAACCCTTTAAGTGTCATAGTTTTGGTTTGGTTTATGTATTATTTTTAACTTTCCATTGGTTTCATTTTTATTTTGTTTCATTCTAGTTAGTTTTTGGTTGTATTTGAGTTTTTCTGTATTTCTCGTTTACCCTCTGTTGCCCCCTTTAGTCAGTCTCCTTCCCATTGCTCCCTTCTAGATGCTTCTGTCCACACCTGCTTCCAATCAGTTGATTAGTCCAGTCTTTGTTCTGTTTGGCATTTATATTCCTCCTCTGCAGTTACTGTTTGCTTGTTTCTCGTTTCTTTACTCATTGTGTGTGTTTTCCCTGACGTCTCTTGGTTTTTTGTATTTGCTTTTGGACTTTACTTCTGATACCTTCAAATTGCATCAAATCAGCACAGACTCACCTCTGCCTCCTCCCGTCTCTGCATTTGGTTCCTCTAAAATGTCCAATCAAACTGACATTTAGAGCAATGCTGTTTTGACATTAGCGTTAAAAAAATGCATCGAACTGGTAAATAACAGTTTATAAACTAAAAGATATCACGTTGTTGAGAAGCCAACAGTTTAAGCAAAACTGCTACATTTATATGCAGGATAAATATAATGCTTTAAGGTATTGGCATTTTTACATAAAAGGCTACCTATCATCAACACAAGTTAGCATATTTATCAGCAAAATAAATAATAGAAAACAGGGTAGCTTGTGGACACGCTAATTTATCATGTAATAATAGTGTCTGGGACAATTTGAACCCATTTCTATAAATAGCAGAAGAGCAAAAGGCACTTTCACTTTACAACTGAAATAACATTTAGCATTAATATATTTATTTTTCAGGGGTAGCTGGTTTTGGATTTTCCTTGTTTTTTATGCTAATTTTAAAGAAGGTCATGCCTAAATTTCTATTACTTTGATATGTCAATTCAGAACTCTGATTAATTTGCTTAAGGTCAAACCTTAAATAGGCAGAGGAAAGAGTAGAGCAACAAACAAATATGTTTTCCATTTGTGTTTATTTTAATTTAAGTGTAGCATGTCATCAACAGTAACATCCCTGCAATGCACTTTTTAATTATTCAATTTTGAAAACAGGAAACTGAATAATTTCAGTCAACTGACCCCTTTTTTGTTTTTTCTATATTTTTTTTTAACCAAAACCTCTTTTTACAGGTTTTTGGTAACCTTGTGAAATTAGACACCTTTACTCAGATGTTTTTCAGTTCTGTGCTCTCGGTCATCATGAGTATGATAGTGGAGAGGCAGGTTGCCCTCTGTGTGAATGGTTTCTGGGCTTGTTTCCAAGGTTTTAAATTCTCATTTCATTGTGCACTCAGTGTACCAAAACTAATGCAGGCATGCTGTTCCGTTGCAGCTCTCTCTATTTCCATATGAGCTCTATGCTATAGCTAGTTAGGCAGCTGAGGAGTTGTTCCAAACAACATAAGATTGTTACTAAAGTATGTTAAAGTGCATTTTTATTTTGTAAGCACGGTCTGTGGTAAGACATTAAACCCAACTTCACAAGGGCTACAGATGGTAATATCTGTGAAAAGAAATGCACAATAAGTGAGAGAAAGAGAAGAAAAGGCAGCATAGTGGTTCTCATGTTGGCTATTGAAAGATAACAGGGGTTAGAAGCAACTAAAATTTCAAAACATTTGGAATAACATTAGCGAAGACAACCTTAGAAACAAGAATGAAACAAAATGGACCTGCTTTTTCAGTAAATTGTTGCAAACTTCTGAAATTATATTAATTGAGTAATCGATGCAAAATAACACAAGGGAATAAAGGCAACCTAGAGAGTCCTTGTTGTTTCTAAATTTACAAATATTTTTTTAAATCAGAACAGAGTGCAAGAGGAGAACAAAGCTGATGTTTCATCATGTGCAGAACAATAAGTGCAGATACACAGGAGAGCTTGACATAGTGCTGCGATCAGAAGGCAGCAGTGGTGGTGACACAAAATATCTGAAGCAGAACCCGAGCTCGGTGACAGCACTTCTACATGCAGAAACACAGAAAGTGACTCACAGTCACTGATGCAGAACCGGCCACAGTGACACATGGGGAGTTGAGGTGAATGTTATGTCACAGTGTGCAGTTTGGGGTTGTGATTTCTCAAAAAGTGTCATTGGCTCTTCACAGAAACAATCAGCTTTTTTACAAGGCAAAAGAAGCGGTACATATGAATAAATATTAAGTCTTACAAAGAAAGTGACTGTACATATAGAAATTTATATTATTGCTATGCGATGTGACATATCACTGACAAGTTTGCCTAAAGAACTAATTATATTGTACCAGATGTTTTTTTGTTTTTTTTTTCGTTTTGGGTTTATGATATTACTGCACAAAATCTACTTAAATTTGAATCAAAATAAAAAAACATAAAACATCCAACCAAGCAGCTAGCAGTCAAATAAATAATATTTCTTTCTCTGCAGTTTCTCTGAAATAATCAACTTTCATACCCACAATGTTGTGAAGAACCACTATAAGTGCAGACATTTTGCTAGGGCATACAGATAATATTTTTCTTTGAATCTACAGTGTTAGGTTTATAAAGGCAGCTAACTAATTGAAATGTTGCAAAGGCCAGCTTTCAAGCTCTTAGAAGGCTTTCTTTATCAGACAACCCATGCATTCTTTATGTGATTAGGTTTATTACTAAAGCTTCAAGTACATAAATATTTACAGATCACTTTATTGAATTTTTTTATTTCTGTAAAGAATCATTCTTTGATTCTTTACAGATTCATACTTTGATTCTATAAAGAATCTAAGTATGAATTGAAGACTATTTTAAATTACACATAATTGGTATCATACATTTATTGTATGCATTACAAACTGAACTTGCTGTTTTTTTTTACTCCTATATGAGACAAAAACTTAGCTCAAACCGAAGTTAATTACAATGACAGCAACTGATTCTGATTCCACTGCCTGGTTATGGAGCTAAATCAGTGACAGCTTGCAATGACATCAAATGTGAGATTAGGCATTGAAAAATCAAACACTGAAAAACTAAGCACTGAACATTCAAACATTGAAAAATTTTACACTGAATATGCAAACAGTGAAAGTTCAAATATTGAAAATTCCCTTTACAACATATAATAATAAAAAATAAAGAATTTTTAGCTGAAGCATGTTTTCACTGAGAATGATTTAAGCTATTTAATGTACAACATACTCATAAAATCAGACACATTTTTGCACATAATTAATACAATTTAATGAAAACATTTATGAAGTTTGACAGTACTTATTTTACCAACAATTTTGAGAAATTTCCTAGGGAGGTATACTCTCGATTGTATTTAATGAGATATTGTCACATTTGCAGAGTTCCTTCAGCTACAATGTCACAACAAACTGAAGGCTCCTTCAGGGTCTTTTACTGATTTAGCTACATAGCTAATGTTAGCTTCTGTCCTTATCCTAAGATATATGTCATCGATTAGCTTAATCTGAAAAATATACTTACTGGATTAGTTGTTGTTTTATACATACAAAATATAAAAACTATATTTACAGCAGTATTTGAACAAGAGTCTTCCTTTAGTTTACTGCAAGTATTTGACAAAGATTACTGGAATAACAAAGGTCCCTGATAGAGCCTTTAGCTTACTCCCACCCACCGCCAAAGAAACAACTAGGGCTTGTAGTGATATCGTAGTCAGAACTCTGCAGTGACACTGAAATCATCTCTAATTTAAAACAATTCTGCATCTAAAATTGATGGTATCATCATTAGTTTCTTTTAAAAAGTTAATTGTTTACTTTTTTAGAGGAAATTTTGAAATTTCAGTGTTTGAATTTCAGTAATTGACTTTTCATTGTTAAATTTACAAAGTATGAAATTAAACGTTTGCATTTTTAATGTTTGGAATTTCATTGATACATTTTTCAACCCAATATCTCAACATTTAATGTCAATGCAATCTGTCACTGATTTAGGTCCATAGATTTCTAATCAATGATGAACAATATTACTTCATTCATTTTGAGCCAACAGAAAAATAAAACAAATGAACTGTCCGTGGTGCTGATTAAGTTCATTGTTAGTACCAGGCAGAGATGGCAAAAGTACTCACTTTCCGTACTTGAGTAAAAGTACAGATACTTGTGTTAAAAAATACTCTGGTAAAAGTGGAAGTACT
>NW_015150742.1:726814-757682 GCF_000732505.1 Cyprinodon variegatus
AAGTAAAGTAAAAATATCAGAAAAATCTACTTGAGTACAGTAAAGAAGTATTTGTACTTCATTACTTCCCATCTCTAGTACCAGGGGAGCTGAAGTATGACTTGTTTCTCTGTCCATGGTGCTGAAGCAGATGGAAACTGAACACGACTTGTTTCTCTGTCCATGGTGCTGAAGCAGATGGAAACTGAACACGACTTGTGTCTCTGTCCGTGGTGCTGAAGCAGTTCAAAGCTATAATGGATCATGGATTAGCACAGCAAACAGAGTATTCCCTACATATGGCATAAGTTTGTTTTTCTGCCTATCAATAATACCTGTGTAGTAGCAGGTAATGTAATTTGAATGGGAAAACCTAAATAATATGACATTGTTCTCAATCTGATCAAGAAAGTAAAAAACTTATATTACTCTGCTTGGTGCTGCATCACATGGATGTAGTAACTTCTTACATGTCTCACATTTAGAATGCAATGCTAGTAGGCAGCTAAAACTTTTTGTATCTCTGCCCATGGTCCTTACAAAGAAAAATGCACTCCATGCTACAATAATATATACTATATTTTATCAATGATCATATAGATAATATTTACAATGATGTCTGAGGAAAGAAAATGCAGCTGATCAGTTAGTTGCACTGTCCATGGTTCTGAAATGCGATTATGTTTTTTTCTTTCTCTACTGCTGGAATGTGGAACCAGACAGAGTACAATAATCTGCACTTGTTGCTGAAAATAAAAAGAATCAAGCATATTCCTATTGTGCTGAAGCATGAAATGGCCTGATCCAATATATCAAACTTTCTTGCCTTACAATAAGGCGTATGGTGTTGATTGATAACCTAAACATTTAAGTTTATTGTTTAAAACAATTACCATTATGTAGGAGAGAGTACTGAAGAAAAAGCCTGCCAAGGTTCTGAAGGAATATGTAATGTATCACTGTCCATACTGATGACACATTCTAAAACTATAACTTGTCTTCTTTGCTTTATTCTGACTATATTGTGGAACTGTTAGTTGTCTCAACAGATGTCCTAATTCATATTAGACAGACAAATCCCATTGCACCTCTTGAATAGTCACTCTCAATTCATACCAGTGCCATGGCAAATTTCTTTCCCTTTTACTGTAGGGCTGAATATGTCAATTAAAGAGGAAGAGCACTGGAGTATTTAACAGGATAAACCTTATATCATTCCTAACTAAGCACCATGGGCAGCAACCTGCAGTTCCATGCTTCAGAGCCAAAAAAAGGTCAAAGGTTTATTTTTCTCACAAAGTAAAGAGATATATTTTTGTCATGTTGATTAACTATTCCACACCCTAAACTTTAACGTATAGGCTTTTATTTAGCTGGAAGTAGAGGGCAGTCTATTATTCAATGTCTTGCACATTGTAGTCTTATATTATTCATATTTTTGGAAATTGTTAGCCATCTTTGATTGTTCATTTTTATACATAGGTTGTTTTGGATGTATACAATTTTTTGCCATGTAACTTTAATACTGAAGGTGTTATATATATATATATATATATATATATATATGTAGTGTTACATTTTATTTATTCTATTTTAATAAAAGAGGTTTTACATTTCACTTTCCCAAGGAATTACATCATAAATGATGACGATTATGTTGGATAATCAAATCTACTAATCTATCAGATTAAGAAAAGCATTTGTGCTATGTTATGTTAAAATGCAGGTTTTAAATAAGTATTAACGGCAGATAAAGGGGTCAGAATGCGACAATATCTGATTCCAAAGACCAGAATGTAGATATCTTTTTATTCCCTCAATATTGACCACATTTTTTTTTTTTCCCACTTTATGTGGATCAATTTTGATACAATTTTGTTAGTATACGCAAGATAGTCTCACTGTCTATATTTGGGCACCATGAGCATGTGCTGCTAGAGATGCCTCATTAATTTTGATCTCATAACACACTGCATGCAGACTAGAAGACTCAAAGAAGTGAGGGGGATTTACTCTCCAGTCAGAAAAGTTCAATAACTTACTACTTTTTTTCCCTCCAGTTTATAACCCCTGTTTAAGTTTAAAAGTAAGAGGGAAACTAAAGTTAGAAGGGCTTTTAATAAGGTTTGCAAATAAAAATCTGATTTTTTTTTATTTATTATTTAGCCATGTTTACTTTACTAAAATATTTTTTTTACAGTTCAGACAATCTTGTTAATAATGCCTTCTTGAGTTATTGGGAAATGAAAGCAATAATATATTTGGTTATAAAATCCTTTTTTAATTATTTTCAGATAAAAATCTTAAGGCATTGGCATGCATTTAGAATATGAAAGCACAACGCTGCTATAACTGCAAAGCAAAGGAAGGCAAACACAAGGGCCAATTGTGTAAAGATCCAGAGCTCATCATGGAGAAAATTTATTAACAGGAAATCACAACATATTTGACAACAATAGGGGTTTTTATGGAAAAGGAGCCCCAAAGAAATACAGATCATAGTTTTTCATAATATATTATAGGACAAAAGGCAAATGTTTGAAATTTGGTCTGGTGAGGTGAAAAATAAGTGAGAGCGATGGAGAACCAACACTTTAAGCATGGCATGTCTGCAAATAAAAACAGTTGTGGCACCATAAACATGTGGGGTTGTTCTTTTTCATAAGGGACAGAAATACTGGTCGGAGTTGTAATTTCATTGTGGAGCAGGACCCCAACTGTAAACATACAGCCAGAGCTACAAATGAATGGTTTAGATGAAATAATATTCATACAGCAACTTTATAAAAGTGTAGACCTTACATCTAAATGAGAACCTATAACATTATTTGAGCACCAGCGTTCACTAACGCTCTTCATGTAATCCAAGAAATGAGAGGGGCATGCCACACAAGATTTCACTTTGGAAGAAGTTCTGAAAACCGTGAATCCTTTTTTTCTTGCACTAAGCTAACATGCATTAAATTAAAATGACTGACCCTGAAAGATAGTGGGAGTAAGTGCCAGCCTTCCTAAATTTCAGACGCTTTAGCACAAGGTGGGATTTACAATGCACCCATGAAATCTCTCGCTGGGATGTGCATTCACTCGAACAACACTCCTGCTGTGCAAAGTCTGTCCTGGCAGATGCAGACAGTGAAGCACAGCAGCAGTACACGGATGCACAGGTAAAATACTGATGATTATAGATTTTTCCTAATGTGCTATAAAGTTTAGTGTTAAGCGGAGTACTCTGAGTGAAAGGTACAAGAAAAATAAACTGAAACTGATGTGATAATACAAAATATTAGCTCCACAGTCAGCATTTTAAAATCGATAAAAAGCCAGTGTAATTTCCTGCTAATTATTTTCAGTCACAATTCATTTCTTGAATTAACGGCTATCTCTAGTCTAGGAGCATTTAATTATAGCTACCCTAAAAAATGGCAGCGCCTCTTCATTTCATCCGTCACATGTCACGGCTGGAAGATCTCCAGATAAAGTGGGTCTTAAAGTCCCTCGGCCAATACCCAGCCCAGGGGATTGGGTAATGTTAATTTAATTTAATTTAAAATGAGCATCTAATTGAGGCGTCACTCTGCTGCAGGGCAGAGTGCTTGCGCCTTACTTTAAGACCTCTGACTGTCACAGACGGTGTGAATAATGCAAGTTCATCAGTGAATCTTTTTGTTCTTTTTGACTCATGTCCTCCCAGACCTCAAAGCTTTAAAAGAGTAAAAACGCCAGAAAATTTAACATGAGGAACTTCAAACTCTTAATCTTTTTTTCTCCATTTAGAGTAAATCTAAAGCAACAAATGAGCTAATTCTATTGATATTTTCTTTCCTTTGAAACTTTTCTTAGTGATTCGCTTTGTAAAGAAGGATCTTGAATCCTTTGTGGTGACGAATTAGACATGCCTGACTTGCAGCATCCATGCAGATCCTAACAGGAGACCATAGATCAGAGCACAAGCTACACAAATAATTAATACTCAAGGGCACGAGAGTTATGGTGCTGATGGAAAGGAGGAAAGTAAAAAATACAAAAAAGAAAGAAAGGTGCTTAAGCTTAGTTTGTGCCCAAACTGATTACAAGTACGTCCTTCTTATGTTTTTGTCGGATAGATATCGATGCAGCTTGTTACAAGTAATGCTTCAATGAGCAGTTTTTCCAATCTAGGCTTTCAATAAAACAGTAACACTTAGCTGGTTGCACTGACTGTGAAAATCCTCCTGTTTCATGTTGTGCTCGTTTGTTGTCTCCCTGTGCCGTCACTCTACTGTCTGCTTTATTGTTGCGATTGCACAGCATTGCCTTATGTTGATGAAAGCATGAGTGGATTCATACTTTGGAACGTGTGGCTCTGCTATTCTGATTCTATTTAGGTCAAGATCAACATGTATTTTTCAGCAGATGAAAACAACTTAACAGCCTGTTTGGGCTTGGTGGAATTGTTTGAGACACTTAGTGAGTGTTTTAATTTCTAGGACACAGTATGGAAAAATCAAACAAACATTATATGATCTAACTTAAAATTTCAACATGTCTTATAGGAATTTTTTATCTTCATTTATGTTTTTGTAAATCACAAAACATGGTAGACTCAACCTAATTTGACCTAAAGGTATTGTGGGGGATTTTTACAATTATTTTAAAAGACCCGGCCTCTGCACTTTAAAAGAAAAAGGTACATGCTTAAACCTTTACGCGCACAAGCCCAATTCTCCTTGTGCACGCTCTGTTTAAGTTGCTGTTCTCATAGCTCATACAAGCTTACTGTGTTTGAACCTCTGCCCTAACCACAAAATCTTTGAATCACTATATAAAGCAGGAACTGACCGTTTGGACAGATGATCACAACGTTTTGCTCCTCGTTTGGAACGTAACTCCTCCTCCACTGCGCAGTGCCTACGCCATCTTTGTTATTACTGTAGTCAGAGAGCGACAGCTTATGGTGACAGCGGGCCACTGTGACAGCAAATGGTGTTGTGTTCTATGTTCTGTCATTTTACATAAGCAGCCGTTACTGTACTACTGTGTCAAAGAAAAAAATAGCTTTTTTTCTTTTACAATAATGTTAATGTTATCTTATTTTCTGACTGTTTTTTTGCTGTTCTAACAGTTTCATCACCACTACATAAAAAAATGTTGTTAGTATCACTTCAGGATTAAACAAATGGCACATTTATATGGAAGGTAATGCATTAATATTCAAAATGAACACAGATTAAGTGCTTTAAAAACAGCATGAACCTGTGACTTAATCTTGCCTTTATACCTATTCAGAGACAAGCTCATACCCACGCCTAGTAGATTTTTCAGGACACACTTTGACACAGATTCCGCTTTGTGTAATACACTTCCTCTTTAATATTTGACAAAGTAACAGACTGTGTTTCTTCGCAGCTGTTTTTTCAATTACTTCTATTGTTAGTGCAGTTCAGATGAACTGTTGTAGCACAGTATTTCCTGAGGGCTTTAGGGAAACCAGTTTGGCACCATTTTCCTTCATTGACCTTTGTTTTCCAAATATTACATGAACAGCCACATTCCCTGATGTCAAATATCTCCTAAACTGATTCAAATTTCTTTGATGGCATTTTCCAAATATCTCGATGTAAGGAAGGAGTTTTCTTCAACACCATTATATAACTCATTCTTAAAAAAAACAATAATTTAAAGATACTTGTTTGTGCCAACATCGATATAGAGCTATTCTCGCACTACTCAGCACCTCAGCTCTTATCAGTTTCACCACATGTTGATGCCAGACAAACACAAGAAAACTTTTTATCGACAAGACAAAGACAAGAGAATTGTTCTTACTCTGTAAGACAGGTGAAAAAAATAAGATTTTTGCTGAGAAACATTGTTGTTTCAGATCAGTGTTGTAGAGATCAGTAAATTAATGAAAAAGATTAGTAAAGCTCTGGTTTCTGCAAAAGTAAAATTTGGAGGTAACATGAGAAAGTGCTCTCTGTTATTAGCTGAATGGAAAAAGACACCACAATGACAGATGTGCTTCTCACGGAGCTCAGTTATGAACCATGGTGCTCCACTCTGCTGACGGTTCATTTAGATAACAAACTTAAAGGCAACAAAACAAAAGTGCACCCCCCTGCACTTGTCTTTAGTCGTATTGCTATTGGAGGCTAATGTGGCTAATAAGATGATAGATTATGGTGCAGCTAGACTAAAGCTCACAATTAGAGTGGAAAAAAGCTACATATCGACCTAATGCCGGTTAATCACTGCAGAAAAGCTTAGGCAAAACTACCAAAAACACAGAAATTGGGGTAAAAGGGATATTGCTATATCCATTTGCATTGGCCAAATGTATTGCACTCGAAAAAATATAGTTGATATGCATCATATCTAAGTTTGGTGGTGGGGGGTTAATGTATAAACTGCTGAACACATAAATTGATCATCTTAAAATGAGGAGAGAAATAACTTTTTCACTTTAAGTCTTAGTTAAAAAATATCCTTTGTATTTTACTTAACCACACTATTTACCACATTATCCTTTCTATTTTTTGCTCTTGCTCTCTGTTTTGTTAAGGTAAGCAGTTTTAATTACCAACAGGATCCTCCTACGCTAAGTTTGTAAAATTAAAATAATACTTTTTTGCTTTTAATGAAAACAAGCTTACCTTAGAAAACATGTTGCAGCGGTATGATAATTTGAGAGTATTTCTTCTTAGTATCGATTTTCAGTGGACATGAAAGAAAATCTAATTGTCTTTTAGAATAAAAATGATAACAGTCATTTAAGGGTCTTTTTTATTTGATACATTTAGATGTACTCTGAATATCACAAGCCACCACCTCTATGTAAAGATATGTAAGGGGAGACAGCCGATATTAATTTCCTTTTTTTTCAACTGTGAAAAATATTGAACAGATCAAAACAGCTAGCAACATGGCTATAACATGTATCTTCCACTTAGAGAAACCAGTAAGGTCCGAAAGGCATGAAATTAACATGTCAACAGGACCCTTCTGTCATCCATCACTTGTCATCCCTCTCATCCATCTTCACTTGCCTTTATGCACACTTCTGGTGATTCATCATAACAGCAGTAGGTAAGATGTCAACCAAAATGACACTTCCCCTTTGAATATGTTGACAGGAAAACCATGTTGACCACATATAGGAAGAAAGAGAACAGACTGTATAAGAGGAATGTAGGAAATATATACTGTGAATAATAAGTCTCTTATTAATACAACATATTGAACCTTTTAGATATTATATTCTGTAGCTTTGTAATACCAGCGAAGAAGTTTTGCAGAAAATTAATAAGTTTAATTAGCAGTGAAACATTAAACACAGTCATTCTCCCAGAGAAAATGGTAATTAGACGGAAAATGCAATTTTTATCACAAATACTCATTAAAAAAACAGATTCAAATGAGCATCCGTGCACTGTAATGATTTAACAAATTAACGGCTGCACTGCTCTATGAAATGAAGTAACAGCGCTTTGGGGCTGAGTTACAATCATCCATCTGCATTGATTTCAGTGCAACATGTATTTCTGGTCGTCTTTCATCAGGACAGCTGATTGTTCATTTGTGAAAGTTTTCTGTTAAAAAAACAATCAAAGCAGAGCTAATAACGTGCGATGAATGTGAAAATAATCAGACTGAGGTGACAACATGGAGAGCTTGTATTGAGGGTGAACTCTACAGGCAAAACTGTCAACGCAACAAGCCCAAGGAGCTTGAACGGGTGAATGTTCACGGCTGTGATTTATTCATGGGCTATTACAGTGGGGGAAATGCTCCATTTTCAGATGCATCCATTATTTAAGGAAAGGACCCTGTAGATATAGCTCAACAGATTGCGGCGTAAAAAATGAATGCAAACCCAAACTTAAAATGTGTGTCTGAATCCTGCTTCGGGTCACTTTAAGTCAGGAGGACTGCTTAAAAGTGTTTATGTTATTCTTATTATTTTGGTGCAATACTTTATTTATACGCTTTTTAATAATAGATTGCAATCACCACTGTTTCCCCCAAACACATCTGTGCCTTTGAGATAGTTACTGTTGAACTGCTGAGGAAAATGTGCTGTGACAGAAGCACTTTTACAATACAAAGTTCTTTACCCTGAGATTTATTGGAGATTGGAAGACTCTACAGATTACACACACTGCTTCCTTCACATACTGTAAGTTAAAAAAAATGCATGAAGATGAGGGTGGCACAATGTAACAAAAGGAGTCAAAAGTGAGAAAGAGGCTTTTTTCATGTTAAACTCAAAATGTGTGTGTATTTTGGCTTAATTGCTGTTCTGAGTGGGTTGTTCTTTCAGCACATGGCACCCTTTTGAAAGTAGTTCCTTCAGCCCTGCTCAACATTCAGGGTTTCTCTCATGTGCCTTATGCAAGCAGAGGTATCAGCCTAAAGGTGGATAAAATAGAAGTAAACCACACATTTTAGAATGTCTATGTAAAAATAACTTGGATCCTATTCTGTCTGCCTCACAATCATGAGGCATTTTATGTTGGTTTAAAACATAAATTTCCATTTCTGTATATCAAAGATTCTTATTCAGACCGAAAAAGACTAGTTGAAACGATTAAGAAATGCTGTGGTTAGAGTGCTTATAGGAGATTAGTCAGGAAACTGAGATTTTGTATTAAATCCTTAAAACATGTCAGACTTCAGTGCAAGACTCGGTTGTCATTTCATTTTAGAAATCTTGCATCCAGGAAAGTGTATAACAGCATTTGAGAAATTCTGCACAGAAAATCTTTCCTCATCATCGCACAAGTACAGCAGTCACACATTGAAGCCCTTAATGTTCCGCTTCCTGACAAGTACTCTCTTGCGATGCTGCGACTGACTGTTTTCTCTCAAAGCTGCAGGCAGAGTGACGCTGCAGAAACAGACAGCAAAGAAGGCTGTCTGCTACCAGCAGAAAACACCAATCCCTGTCACGCTTCATAAACTGGGTTGAACCAGTTGAAAGCAAAGTACTAACAATTTTGCTAATTAATCCAAAAGCACAAATATGATTGCTAGAAAGTGACATAAACACGCTACATTGTCACTAATTTAAGTTTGTCCCAGAAAAAACTTGAGTGAAGAATCGATAGTAGGAGGTAAACAGACAAGTGAAACATTTTATTTTAGGTTATCGCTCATAGTTTGTACGGTAATAGAATGAGGTTTTTAAATCATATAATCTCTGGGGTGACTCTATCCTCAATCTTAATTGCATGTGTTTGAAGCTACAGAAAGCATATTTACGGAATATTTGAAGCCTACAGTGTAGAGTTAGGGTGTTTGTGCATCTTTGTGTCTTTGGGCATGTCTGAAATTTCACAGTTGTTTTGCAACACTTTAGGTTTCATCATCTTCCAAGCGAAAGCTTGCAACCACCGTACTTTACATGCAGTGTTATTTCCTGTAGCCAAAATGTTTAATTTCTTTTCTCAGTAAAGGGAATTTTCAGCCTTTCTTTCAAAATATGTTCTAATAATTCCTGATTCAGAGTTTTTGTTCTTCGCTCAAACATTAATATGAAACTATCAAAACAGTTTGAATCTAAGACCAAGGCAACCAGATTGAGTATGAAAGCATTTTAAATAACATTTTTAGCCAAAAAAATAATACCAACATGACCATGGCTAGGAAGTATTACCCTCTCAAAACCAAAACTGATTTTCAAGCCTTAGAGGCAAACCTGTTACATCATTTTGGATTGAAGCAACATCAAAATTGTTTTAAACATGGCCATAGGAAATGTTGTCATGCCAAAATGGCATATTTAAAGTGAAACCACAACACTGAATTGTACTCATACTGTTCTCATAGTCTTCCGCTTATCCAGGACAGGGGGTAGCAATATCGCCAGAGAATCCCAGACTTCCCTCTACCAGACCCTTTTCCAGTTCTGGAGGAGATGTGCTAGCAGGACTGTATGATGTCATTAACTTGGCACTGATGACTGGCTTGAATGTTCATTCCATCCAGCCCCCTAGCTCAGCCCAGTTTCCCATCACCATTCGTCTTTGTCACCTGCTCCCGTCTCTATTAATCCTGCCTTCTTCAAGCCATCTATGTCAGATTATTAGAGCCTTTAGTGAGAGTTCTCTAGTGTACCTTATTGTGTTCTGATTGCCTGAACTTGACATCTTTTGCCTTTGAATCTCTGAGCCTGCCTGTTCCTGTTAGGATCTGCTCGCCTGACCCGTCTTCGGACTCCTGCTGGATTCTGCTTCTTGACCAAACCTGGAACTGCTTCCTGACACCGACTTAGATTTCTGATCTTCTGGCTTGGACCGCTGTGAACCTTTTTGATAGCAGCTATGGCTTTGCCCTCTTGATTGTCCTGACTTCCTTTGTCTGCTTGGATCTGACCTTCTGCCTGTTCTGCAAACTTCAAGGCTTCAGTGTCTGGAACTCTCTGGGCAGGATTCGTTGCATGATGTTGGCAGCTGTTTGGCTGGAATCCACCTCTTCCCCTAGGCACAGACTGAACTTTAAGACAAGGTTAGTGACTCACACATTCATAATAATGCTTTGCCAGATTGACATGGTCACTAACCTGTGTTTCCCTCCTGAAGAGGTTCCGGTTGTAGACACCCTAGCTGCTCACTGCAGTTCTGTCATTTTTAAATAGATGTTTCTCTTGGTAATCTAACTGTCTGTCAGTCTTGAATACTGGGTCCTTGACATATGTTCCCTGTATTTTTGTGAGTTAACGTAAACCATGCAAAATAAAATTAATAAAGCTCTGCGTAAAGAACATGTGTTGATTAAAGGCAGCAGCTGTAACTCAGTGTTAAGATTATGTGAGATGCTTCTAACAGCTTCTAAACAATGTTTTTAAAGTCTTTGTTCCTGCAGATAATAAGCAAATCAAAAAACATTTAGCCTTCAGTGAGCAGCTTTCTGTATGAATGGTGTCATTAAATCTGTTGCTCTGTGCCATTGTCTTTCCTCTGTGCTTACGCTGAAGTTGCACTCCGTTTTTGTGTGCGGCAAGTGAATTTACATGTGGACATTGCTGTCGCGTGCACTTAAACGAAGTGATTGTAGTCCTTATTTATATACTTAAAATAATGAATATCAAATCTATTTAAAGTGCAGTTAAAACTTAACTATTGACTTGTACAAACTACTGCATTTACAGTGCTAGGTACTACAAAAGTAATGTAGTTGCTGTAACGCCTTACTTAATAACATCTTAGCCCCAAAACTGCTTATGAACTGGACCCCTGGATATTTTACCTTCAACCTATTTCTGCTGATTCTCATGCAAGTGAATTCAGGTATAAACTTCGACCAGGTATTTAGATTTAGACATGGCACGTGTTCCTTATATCAATGTTTTACATTATTATGTATGTCTACTTGAGTTTGCAATTACAAGCTAGAGGCTGTTTATTGTCCTTCGGAGCAAAATTCATGGCTCCATTAATTACGTCATTTGGGTCCTGAAGCAGCAGAGCAGCCCTAGACTATTAAACCACTACCAACACGTTTGAAGGTGTCCCATGGCATTTTACTTATACTGTTTGTCAAATCACAAACAATAACTTGAGCTAAAAAAAGGTAAGGCTTTAATAATATAAAGTGTTCTGTAGGTTTTCTTGTGATCCCTATGGCTGACTTGTGAATGCACTTTTTGAGTACTTAAGCTATGAGCTCCTGTGTCGTCACATTTCAAAAATATTTTAATAATTCTTTTCAGACTGAAAAAATGTAATCATTTTTAATAGATTTTTGTTACCGTATTTCATGTTGTGACACAAAAGCTTTTAAAGGGATTTTGTCTCCCATTAATCATCTTGGGTGGAGCTGATGAAAATGATCTTAGTTTTCCAAAGATAGTCTTATTCACAGTTTCATATTTCAACAAGGATGTGATTACTGTTTTACATTATGTTAGGTTGATTTTGGCATATATATTTCACTTAACAAATTAAATATTTTAAAAATTTTCTATCTAGTAAAGTTTCAAATGAATAGTTTTAAATAGGGGCGATATGGCTTCCTGTTGAGGAAGAATCCAGGGCGGAGGCAGGGCTTGGGTCACAGGTCAGACAGAAACAGGCACGCTCACAGGTCGAGAGGAAAAACGGGTCAGGATCAGGTAATCAAAAGACCAGAATGCAAGAATAAGTCTCAAAAACGGCTCAAAGTAATCTGGCACTGATGACTAGTCTGAAGGCTGGTTAAATAGAGACTAATGTAGGAGAATCAGATAAGCAGGTAATGAGAATTAAAAAAGCAGGTGTGTGAAATAGATAACCAGACCAGGCATCAGTGCGAAGATCATGACAAGTGTCTGAGGGGTCTTTTCGTACTCTTTCTTGAGGGGTGCCAATGATGTTCATCTCCCACAATAATTAAACATTTGTTATCAAAAAATATCACAATCAGAAGGTCATGAAAAACTCTGCATAGAGCTTTTTACCTGGAGAGCTTAATCTTCAAAAGAGCCAACTTTGACCAGAAATGCCTTTTTCCACTTTAGTGAACACTTAGATGTCTCACACAAAAATTATGCATTTACCTCTCATCGTCCATCTTACTCGTGGTGAGTTATGGAGCTTCATGCTTGAGATTAATCAAAAATGGTCTTTAAGTCATACTTTTCATGGGCAGATGGTGTTCCCAGGGTTGTCAGATGGATATGTACTGCACCACAGAAAGAACTGTCGAGAGTTCACTTGATGCTCTCTGTACTCCATGCTGAGAATTGACTCTTGTCCTGAAGCTGAAGCTCATCAAGTGGAAGTAACATGTGCTTCTTTTCTCTCACAAATATATTTGTTAGCCTAGTTTATGAAGGCTTGTAAAAAGCCAAATTAGTCTGTACAGATTCTAATCTGAAATAAAAAGCCAACATTCCTAGTTTTTGCACTGCCTTGCCAAACATTTCCACATGTTGTCAAGATACAACTACAAACCTTTGTGTGTTTTGTTTGGAACATCTAATGGATCTACATGAGGTATATTTACAATTGTGAAGTGGAAGTAAAATTATGCACGAAATTAAAATCAATGGTCTTTGGAAATCATCTATTTAGAAAGCGTAGTTCAAAGATGTGTCATTCAATTTAGATGTAAATACAGCTGTTCTGTTTAGGAGTTTTATCAACACTGGTGGACATCTCAAAAAGCATGTTAGGATGCTTTTTAAAATTACATTTAAGGCCATCATCTGACATTTTGAGGTTAATCACATCCTTCAAAGACATAACTCTGGGGGATCTACAAAGATTCAGAAATAAGGTGGAAAAATCAGTCAACAAAATCACAATAAAAATATTCCTAATCACCATGAATTCACCATCCTTTGAGTGATCTTGATTTTTTTCTTCATACAGATAGAATTATTTACTTCTCACTTACATTTTGGGATCTCAGTTTGTGGGGAGTCTGTGCAAAACCTTCATGGACAGGTGTTCAATATATGCTTTCTTAGGAATTAAAGAAGTTGAAAGAATTACAACAGCGGCCAGCCTTTCTTTGTAACCTAAAGAGGAAGGAAAAGCTACCAGCAACAAATAAGGGTTAGCGTAAAATCGCTTAGTGGAATGGTTCTCTGCAGCAGGAACAGGGATGCTGAGAAACCCTGCTGGAGGCTGTGAAAGACGAGACTGGGGAGAAGGTTCACTTTCTTCCATGACAGAAACCTAAAATATACAGCTAGAATGACATTACTATGATCAAAGAATCTTAAAGAGTTAGGATGTTTAGTCAAACTAAAGTCCTTAATGCAATTGAGAGTATTTTCTCTGATACTCTGAACTGATGATCCATCCTGAAGATTTTTACTCTTGCTCACACAGAAAATGTTTTTATTTTGTTCTCTTAGCTCTGTCTCGGGGGTTCTCGCTACTTCGTCTTAACACAGCTGGGCAGAACTGTTTTCTCATTCCTTGTCCAAGAGTAGCTGTGCCATTGGTCAGGATTTGAATGGGTGTTGCTATTTAAGAAAAGCAAAAACAATTTTTTTTGTTCTAGTTCTTGTCGCATCAATAACACATTTTTCTGAAACTGCAGAGTATGTAGCAAGCTTTAGCCTTTGTCTTAGCATGATTGATTTTGCAAAACGTCAGTCTCAAGATTGAAGGGGAGGTTGGAGAGGGGGGGCTAAATTAAAAAGCCCACTTCAAAGGCTGACTTCAAAAGCAGAACTTTTAAGATGTGGATTTAAAACTAAATTAAACCATGTAGAATTTCTTTTCATCTTCCGCATTATACACAACTTTGTGTGGTTTTATCACATCAAATACAGCAAAATCCACAGAACTTTGAGGTTTGTAACTTGACCAATGAGTTTAATGTCAGTCAAAATCCATTCAAGAAGTTGGGGATGCTCTGCAAAGACTGAAGCAGAAATCTGTGCATCAAGAGCCACAACACACAGACTATTACCCAGTAATAAGCTACAATGTTGCGTTCTTTACATCAACCATCCTGAACCAGACACAATGTCAGGAATGTCTTCCCTGTGTGTGAATGTGTGAGTGAATGTTTAAATATCGTAAAGCTCTTTACAGTCCCCTGACTTTCGAAGGGGCTATATTAATACAGGCTATTTACTTTTTTTCAGATTAAAATAAATTACCACACTGTCAAAAATACCAAAAGCAATTTCAATGACGATAAAGTCCCTGTTCTCAATTGGCCAGAAGACTCCTCTAACCTAACCCATTGATAACCTGCAGGCTGTTTTCATGAGGAAGATGAGAGACACCCAACAAGGCAGATGACCTATAGGCAGCTATCAAAGTAATCTGGGCTTCAATTATACTGATACAGCCTGTTCGCCTCTGTGGCATGGAGCATTTATGAAGTAATTTAGAAAAGTGGAGGCCTAAACAAGTATAGAATGTATAGAAATTGAATTAGTGCCTAAAGCGTCCTTATTTGATTGGTCTAAGATGATATTTTAATACCCTGAGACATGAATTTAGGGGTTCCCTTACCTGTAAGCCATAATCATAAGATTACAACAAATATAAAAGCTTGAAATATGAAAATGTATGTGTAACAAATCTCTATACAAGATTTAGTTGTTTTTTTAAAATGGCAAAAAAAATTGCATATGAGGCCTTACTTTTAATATTGGCTCACTTTCAAGAAGGTGTAGATAAAACACGTTTCACCGTATTAAAGAAATATCTTAGACCAAATATTTACATATGTTTAAACATTTAAAGCACCCGCTCAAAACATAATGTAGCCATTTTTCCTGTGACATGAATGGAATCAAATTTGGGGTTGAATGTGTTTGGATGTCTTAAATATCCAAGACCTCCATCCTTAACATGCACTGTATCACTGAAAAAAAAATATATATATATATATATTAATGACCAGTTGGACCCCTGGTTGCAGCAGATTGGAAAACCTGAAGTGGAAATAGAGCCATTTGTTAAAATAGAGGGAGAAACTTCTATGATAATCAAATGAAAAATAAACAGATGTTTTAGTGAAGATGTGTCCCTGTAGCTGGAGGTCATTGGCAGCCGTGGGATGCCTGCCCACAGCCTCATGCTGCCTTCTATAAAGGTCCTTAGGAGATGCAGGCAGAGCCTCATATCCCTGAATAACTGAATACTGATTGCATGGCTGTGCGACTCTCGCTTTGATATAAAGAGGCAGCGATGATATTAAACTGTTAAATCATAAGGAAGCCCTGTACATGACTCAAAAGTGAAATATAGCACCTCTAAAAAGGTCTATCGCAAATACTAAAACTGTTATTGCGCTCATTATCCCTTGTCCTCCTGAACTAAATATTGAAAGACAAATTATTAATTTAAATTATAAGTGTTTGGGGTTTTTTTTTAGGTAAGGGAAAGGAACGTTCATGTATTTTTCTGATTGGGCAATGTTGTTTGATTGGGCAAAGACAGAAACAAATAAAATTCCATTTGCAAAAAAAAAAAAAGAAGATAAAGGGCTCTGATTCAAAGACACTAATAGATGCATTATTCAGCCTGCAGAGGCTGCAGTTAACCTAAAAAGTACCACATATAAAATTTTTACTATTAAACTTTTCCATCTTAAGCTTTCCCGTCAGTGTCTGTTTTTGTTTTAAAGTAAAGAACACAGCTGAAAAAAGAAAGGAAACAGGCTTTATTTAATGCATGAAAAACACACGGATTTGTTGGTTTGAAAAGGGTGAAAGATTTATACAGTATGTGAGGAGGGTGAATTTATTTGTTGTGTGTTTGCCATGTTATGCAGAATAAGACTGAGGCTTCTTGGTCAAGACAGCAGAGCCTGAAAGCCTTCTTGATCTGGTGCATAAGTCTTTACATGATTTCTTCCATCCTTAAACCATTTTATTACAGCGATAAAAATCCTCAAAGCCTCTTACTCTTTGAGGTCTTTGTAACTCCAAAAGCACTTACAGTAAGAGCAAACTAATATTTATAGGGGACAGCTTCTTGGAATCCTCTTTTATGTAACAGAATCCATCTTCTCTGCTGGAAGTTTGAAAGTAGTCATATCTTAAATTTTGAAATTTGGCATTTTTAATTAATGTACTGCACCATGCAGAAATTCTGCATTTGAATTTTTCAACAGATGGGTGTAAAAAAAGAAATAAAGTCTAAGATAAAAGTGAAAAACTTGCATCAGAAAAAGGGGATAAATGACAACAAAGTCTAGTAAAAAGATAATATAACTCAACATAATTGCAGTAAAAACAAAAGTTCTACAAGTATATCTGGTTAGTTAAATAGTTGATGCTTATCTAATGGACCTGGTTCATCTAGTGAAGAAAAGCATCACCAGTAATCTTCAATAATTGTTGGGGGTGGGTTAAGAGGACATTTCTTAATAATTTGGCATCCATTATTTTCTTGCAAGGACAGTTATGTTCAAATGTAAAACATGAAGGATGGTTGACAATCTTCACCGCAGTCGACATCTTGACAATTTTAACTAAAGGTCAGACCTTGCGTCGATAATAGAAAAATAATGAATTTTATCGAAGTGAAATTAGAAGAAAAAAATAAATACTTCTTGAAAGGCCACCAGGCTACTATGCATTCTGGAAGAATGGAGTTTAGACAGAGAAGAACAAAGTAAACATGTTTTATGATAATGCACGGTACAAGATCGAAGGCAAACAAACCCTACATAAGAGCAAACAGCTGATAGCCACTATCTAACACTAGTAGAGGACTGATGATTTGAGCACATTTTGCAGCCATCAGCACTCCAGTTTATACCAGCATTTGTGTTGCCTTAATAGAACACAGTACCATAACGGAAAGCTCAAAGGAGAAGCAAAAAACAAGCACAAAATAAATAGCCAACAAAAAGATGAGAATTATATGTTTGACAAGTCTAAAAAGAGGCAGAAAAAAGAAACCCTCCCCTATTATTGACTCTGCAATATGTCAGATCAAACAATGGCATAATGACACAACAATAGGCCCGTAAGCAAAAAAAAAAAATAATAAATAAATAAAAAAATATATATAAAATACTCAAATACATAATTCTTTTAAGATCTTTATTGCGGTTTGAAACATATTATAGGAGTGCATTTTTTACCAACTGTCTAATGACCTATACACACTTATTAACATAGTAATTAGAAGTACCACTGTCTGCTTTGCTATTGGTGTCATGTTTAAACAGCTCACCATCATGTTGAAATCTGGAATGTGTTGCGGTATAAATATGGTTCGGTCAGTCAATCTAGTATCAGGTAGGTTTAAGAGGAATTTTTTGCATCATTACATCTGCAAAGAGACGTCCTAGTCCAGAATTGCGTAGAGGGCCTACCAGGTGCCAATGATGGGGCCCAGTAAGAGGTTGGGGGCCCCTAAGCAACTGCAGTCTCTGCTTACCGATAGTTATGCGATTGATATCTAACAAACGTGTCTATACTCACAACAGAACTTGTTCTAAAATAAAATGTTAGACAGTGGTGATGGATGATTCCCCCCTTTAACCTGAGGCATTCAGTGTTATTATGTCCATGTGCAAAACACTTTACCTGCATTGCTTACTAATGGTGGTCAGAAGGACTCGTGGCGTCTGTGTAAAGAAGCCTCGCTTCTGTCAGTGAGCCAGAGGGAAGCTGTGTAGCTTGACACCATTAGTGTGTGAGTGTGCATGAATGTGAGAATGACTGAATGTGGTGTAAAGTGCTTTGATCAAGTCCTCTGACTTGAAAAAGTGCTATATAAGCACAGACCATTCACCATTTACTATAACCAGTCGGACAGTTAGTATCACCCAAATCTATCCAATAAACAGAAAAAAAAAAAAATGAAATGGTGCAGACTAAAAATGCAGACTAAAAATCTCGAAGTAAGTTGAAATCTCAATTTGACTGATATTATGTTATGGGAAAATTCACCTCTCATCACATGTTAAGACACTTTAAAGAGACTATTCAGTCAAATCATACATGCAGACAAGTTAAACATTTTTTAAAGAAACCGAGCTGATGACATCAAGTTAGCTTCCTCTCCTCCTCAGTGGACATGTGGTGACAGCAGACAGTTGCTTGCATTGGTTCCTTAACTAAACACAGTCCATCAAACTAAGCATGCATGTAGCAACAGTAAAGTGAAAAAACTCCCTTTTAACAGGAAAAAACCTCCATAAGAACCAGGATCAGTGTGACAAGTCTACTGCCAAGGCCAACAGGGAGTTTGAGGAGAGAGAAGCAGACACACAGAAGGAACATGAAAGCATTGATCCACAAGTACTTTCTATATACTGTAAGAAAATGTATAGGTAAACTGCCACCATGATCCTATCTGTCTCAGAAATAGTTTGATGAGCTCTTAGCTGGGGTTTATCTCAAAAGAGTGCATAAACAGAGTAAAGGTTGGACCCATGGCTATGTCTCAAAACACAACTAAACACTTATAATAGGCCCAACTTATCATCTATAATGAAAGTTGCTGATAGTAGCAGCCCACCTGATGTTTACAAAAGAATCTGCCATGATTAGAAAAAGCAGAGAGTAAATAAAGTAAGGGGTTGTCTCAATTTCTGTCACTGTCTTAATGAGCTAACAGGGGTGTAACAGTAGAGAGGAGTCCGACAGGTGTGTAAAGAACCAACTTAGTTTCCTGGTGTGGATTTCAGAGTTTTGGAGGACTAATACATTCAGCCAACAGACCTCTACTGCATTTTGCATCGTTTCACTGTGCAGATTCATAGAAACTCAAGTGCATGCTTTTCACACCACGCTTCCAATTATTGCCTGCGGTACATTCTCATTACAAATCCAATCACTAACACATGATAGGTCTGCTTGTCAACCAAATAACATCCAAAATCGACAATGCATTTGGCTGCTTACCATTCTAATCCATGAGCACATTGTTGAGAATTTGGGTCATTTTATAACAAAATAACTGGAACAACATAAGGGAAAAAGTCACTCTTCATAGAAACGGAGGAGAGGGTAAGATCCCCAAAATTTTAGCCTTGGAATCTCATTGGATAGAAACAATGAACTGACAATGTTTCAAAGCATTATCACCATTAACCTCCTACATCCTCTGCTTTTCTCTCTACATCTTTGGAAAGCTTTTGTTTGAAGAGGGCCCCTCTCCTTAATAATGCGCTCCTCGGCAAAACAGCTTCTCCGACTGAAGGGCTTTTACTTTGATAATTTGAAACCAACTGTTTGATCAAGTCACAAGGGCATGCATTTCAAAAACATTTACAACATGAACAATCTTTCTTAGGAGTAGCTTTTCAGATTTCCACCAGTTCAAAAGGCAGCATGGGAGGATTTTTAATCAGCAAATACTCACAAAGGCCACATATTATTAACATAATGCATTACAAGTTGTAATTAGGGCGAAAAAAGCCAAGAGAATCTGACAGGACTATTGTATCTTCTTTGTATCCACTGAAATGGGTTTAATTTTCCCATAGCTCTTTCATTTACTTAAATTTAGATAAAAGAAAAGAACTAGCATTTACTTAATATATCAGACTAACATACCATGATGTGATTAATGCCACAAATGCAATATCATTGGCAGAAATTTAAATTACTGATGCAGATTGTGCTGGTTTCTCTCCTGATTTATAAAAAGCTATGAAAACGGAGCAACAGAGAAAAAAAGGAAATGTCCCGTTGAAGAAGTCAATTGTGAGCCATTAGCATTGTTTCTTTGAAGGAATATTTTGAAAGGAAAACTAAAAAAAAAAGGAAAATGTGCCATGATATTTTAAGAATAAGTATCTTCAATACATGTGGTGATATTTGATAATGATGAACGTAATCCAGAGGCCTCCAGAAGTCTGGCATTTATGGAGTATTTGCAAAAACAAAAAACAAAAAAGTCATACAATGATAAAAGCATCATACTTTGAGGATTATTTTCAGAACACAGTAGACTGGGACTGAGATTAGCCTTCCAGAAGGACAGGGGACCTGAATTCAAATGCAAGCAAGATTGTCTTGTAAACTATTTAAAAACCACAAATCTGTGGTGAGCTATGATTTCAGACAGTCATTGAAGCTCACCTTTCTCTCCACGGTTCTTTGAAATTGGCAGAGGAACGTAAAAGAAAAAGTGTCTACGAATTGTATGAGAAGAAAAGAAAGGCCTCAGAATAGGCAGATATATCCCAGAATGCTTTGTGCTGAAAGCTCTCCTCGCAAAGCATTATGGGATTTGCCGTCACAGCGGCTCTCAGTAACTTTAAAAAAACATGGTAAAGGCACTGCGCAGTGAAGGAGTAGTTACATTACCAGAGGAGCAAAATAAAGAGGTCATCTGTCTGAACGGTCAGTTAAATGAGTTCGCTATAAAGTTCACTATATAGTCCCCATTCTACTTAGTGATTGAGGGATTTAGGGGTTAGAGGGGATGTTCAGGCACAGTTACCTTGTATGAGCTATGAGAATAGCTGCTTTTAAACAGAGCGTGCACGAGGAGAAATGGGCTTGTGCATGCTCTCGCACACGCATTTCCTCAATCCTCCACCTTTAAGCATTTACTGTAGACATGGAAGTTAGGTGGTCGTTTGTGCCACAGATCTGTGTGAGTATTTCAAAAGCTGTTCAGCCACAGGATTTTCCAGCCATAATATATTTTGGGCTTAGAGAGCTTTTTCAAACAAAAGATTAAATATTCAGTGAATGCAATTATGGTAAAACACTTTTTCATCTCAGAGATAAGAAGATAAAGGGTAGACTGATTTGAGATCATACTATAGACACATAACAGCACACCAAATAACATTAAATCAAACTTATGCTGCTTTAAAATAAAGCTTATTTCACAAATTGTGGTTAGTTGCTCATATGGTGCAGTCAGTGAAATAGAAATAAATCCCTGTAACTGATTTAATTGTCTGGTATAGGCAATAAAATATACAAAGAATATATATAGGAAAATGGGATTCATAATTAACATAACTCTGAATGCACAACTACAGCAGTAACTATATAAAAAAGGGTTTTAAGGTGGGCTTCAACAACAAACCAACTTGAAGATATATTAGATTATATAAAAAAATGAATAAAAAAAAGTTTTTTGTGAGCATATTGTTAAACCAAATTGTCATTTTAACTCAACCCTTCTTTCTTCTTGTAATATTCATGCACTTCACCACATGTACAGACTAGTCCAAACAGTGCTTTTTTTCCCTGCCTCCCACAGTCAGTTTAAGTACATTGCATTTCCACTGTTCTTCTTTTGTTTTAGCATAAAGTCTCAATGAGTCGCGTCTCCTCCTCTGAAGTTTGGCCTTATGTGTCAAGCCGATGTGGAGTCAAGTTAAGTTGAGGATGCAGGACCATGAATCTCTTTCCTTTCACATTTGTTCAGGCACCAATCACACCGCCGCCTCTGGCTCCTCTCCAGCCGACTGCATGCATGCTGTGACCAATGCAACCTCGCTTAACCTTGTACCAACCGCTACCTGCCTCGTATAGAAAAGTGGCAAAATGCACTTCAGCCGCCTGCACTTTCTAGATAATTTCTCCTGTGTGGGTTTTTAAGTATTAATTTCTTATGTAATGTGTTTTGTACATATAAGTACAGTTTCTAGAAGTGCCAAAGTGCAGAGGAGTATGATATCCTGTCCACCTACCTCAGCTGCACTAAATGTGTGGTTTGCATCCGAGTCTGTTCTTGGCTTTGTTAGAGTAAGACTAGTGTGTTGTGTCTGGTAAGCAGCGATCGAAGCAAAGGTCAATAATTCATCTAAATATTACAGAATATCAAATTGTTTAAGTTTTACACAGACAGGCCTGGATGGTATTTTATTTTTTACATTTCTGTGCAGGCTGGTGGGATAAAAAAGTAAACATGTGTTTACATTGTTAAGATCTTAACACAGTTTTGCACCTACTTTCTAAGCTCCAGTCGAGAGAGACAAGTCTTTTCATTCCCCATGTGAATCAGGCCCACACATAAAGCACAAGCGGAGAGAAATGATTGAATTTCCTGTTCAGTTTCTTATTTTTAAATCCCTATTCACATGTCTGTCTATCTGCCTCCCAGGAAAATCAGTCCCAGTCTCGCTTCACAAGGGATTGGAGGGTTTCACGATAGCATGCTGCATTCCTCTGTGCTGCGCCGAACAGTGATGCATACTGCTTGGACAATTCTCAAAGAGATAGCTGAACTTAAAGATAAAGAAACACCCTGCCTTGTTTGCCTCTGATCAAAACTTTAAGAGAAATCGGCAGTGAAAAGCTTTTTCTAAAGCACGCAGCAGTTTATCTCGCAGCCCTTTTGAAACTGTTGAGTTTGGAGGTCGATAGAGGAGGCACGCCACCGATTCTGAATTCGATCAGACGAGGGTCAATCCTGCTAAATGCTGTGTTTTAGCCAGTGTGCCGTGCACCAAGGCCGAGGCTGTTTCAAGGGAAACTAATTGATTCTGTTGTGACAAACAATGCAATGTTTGAAACATAATGGCTGCAGCCTGATTAGGGAAATAACTACAAGCTCTAAGTACTGTTGTAGGCTTTTATTTTACAGCCTTGAAAACGCAATGCATTTGATTTGTTGGTTGCTTTTGAAAAAGTCAAAGTGGGGATAATGTGTGCAGATTTTATTGCAGAAAAAAGGAAAAATGTCACAAAATACTGCAAATATTAAATAGCCCTTTGTGTAGGTGGTTACAAGTCTGTTGACCCTTTGTCTGTAGTTAGAGCTTTTTTTAAATATCAGAATACAAAAAAAAAGAACAGTAGTTAAGTTTGTGAAAGAGTTTTAGAACATAATGTAAAACCTCACTGGAATGTTTTATTTCCATGACATATTTTTAAGGCAGCACATTAAAGGACGGTAGTCAGAGAAAATACTAAATAGGCTCTGTTTTTGTTTATAGTGAAGATAAAAACCCCTTTATTCAGATCAATTAAAATTTGTTTTAAATATTTTTTCTTCGTTAGAGTTTTAGTTCATCAAAGTAAGCTAATATTATCCCTAGAACGATTCATATGTAGGTTTAGAGCTAACTTTCTAAATTACTGATATGTTTCTATTCAGTGAAAGTATATATATAAAACTTTAGGCCTAGAGATTTTTTATTTTCATTTTGTATACACCAAGTGTATACAAAACGAAAGTTCAATGCATACAGCTTTTCAACACTAAAATGAACATTTCAATTTATAAAGTGCAGCAGTGATCAGAATGTAAACAGTGTAGGAGAAAATAAAAACCAGTTTAGGGACATGATGCAAAAGACATTGACATGAAAAGGTTCAATGCAGTGCAGATAAATAGATATAGTGCAAAATGCAGTAGAACACTAAGGTGTGTTTTATTTAAAGGAATTATGAAAAAGTCAGCCATGTTGTGGATGGCTGGTGGTGCAACAAGTGCAACCAGCTAGTGTAAATCTGATGTTTTCAAATGTAATGCAGAGTCTTGATTAGAGTTTCAACAGTTCAACAGTCTGATGGCAGTGGGAAAGATGCTGTTGCAGAATCTGCTGGTCCTGCAGCGAATGCTGGAAAGCGTCTTCCTACAGGGATGCAGGGAAAACAGTAAATGGTGGGGGTGTAAGGGGTCGCTAATGATGTTACGGGCTCAGGACACACAGCGCTGGGATGAAATGTCTTTAATGTGGAGCTACCGATGACCTCAACTCTAATCTGATCATCTAAACTTGGAGCTTATTAACAAACTGTCAAAATAAGTTTGAAAACATGCAACCACATCTGATATTTGTAAATTGCCACAGTAACTGTTATATCAACAAATATATTTGCATTTATTATTTGAGAAGATGAGAAACACTTTATGCACAGCATTATTAAATCACATTTAAATACAAGTTTGTTTTTCATTTTAATGGGAAAACAAGCTTATAATATTGCTGAAACGAAATCCTTTTAATAATCCACTGGGTTATGAATGATGTTCGGTTTAAATGTACATGTGTGAATCAGATATGCTTCCCAGAAGGAAAAAAAAGTCAGCATATCAGTGACAAAACCAGATTTATTTAGTCCACAAGGCCTACAGTATGACTTCCTGTCACAGAGAACCTGTATAATTCTGCAAGCCTTCATGGAAATTCAAATGTGTCAGACCAGAAAGCATAACTGAGGTAAAGAGTCAGAAAATAGAATCCAGGAGGTTCAGGTGGGAGTAAAAAAGCTGGCGAGTGATGCAAGCCGAGCTGTATAAAATAAGTGAATACATCCATGCATAAATTGTCACTGTGCAGACACAGTCATCCAAGGTTTACCAGCATATACAAAGAATGAACAGAACCTTTCTTTCTCTGCCTAAAAAAAAAAAGGAACTGGAAAGACTTAAATCTCCTGCAGGCAAACTCACACACGTGATAGCAAATAGAACTTAATGAGCTGCCAGACCTTGAGTGGGCAGGGAAGACGAGCCTCTGATGGTAGCAGGCATTCCTCTAGACGGGGAGGTTAGAGAGAAAAATCCATGTTCTTTACTCCCAATACATACAGGTCCTGCTATGCTATCACAAGGCTAAAGAGGGACATTTATTTCCACCTTCAATATGCTTAAACATTATATAAAGCATTCTACTTTATTCTTTTTGCACATATTTCGTTTTTACTGAGTAACAACCTTCCTATAATCCTCTCATCAGTACATCTGAAAGATGCATTTAAATTAACATGAACTGTTATATCAAAACCAGGATTGCATCTGAACTTAGAATAGAAATAAGGCTGTTTTTCCAGTAGTCTAATCACGTAAAAATCCTCTGTGCTTTCAGATGAACTTCTAATTCCCTGAATTAATTGCACAATGGTGCAAGCTAAAGCAGCCCTATTCTGTTTTTCTTTTTTCTTCTGGCTGTGATCTATGGATTCACATTTTGAGCTGTGCTACAGCTCACGGGAGTGCTTTGCCAAACCAGTGGGCTGATGACCATTGCCTGGGCTCGCTTCCAACAAGACATCCTGGAACTAAAATAAGTAGCCTCTATAATCCTTGTGCTGGACCAGAATATAAGGACGCAGCGACATTACCGTCCAGATGCTTATTTAGAATGCAAATTTAATTTGAACTGATTTGCATTTGTTTTTTAAGAAGAGAGTGATCCAAAAAAAAAAGAGACACATAATGGAGTATCCAATAAGACCACTTCAAGAGTGCTGGTATGTGGGCCTCATGAGGAATAGAAATGGTAACATAATTAATGGCCGGAAATCAAAAAGAGCTTCTATGCCTAAAGATATCCTCATAATATATTTCTGCAAACTTAAATATGCAGAATATATGGACAGTGATATGGAAACCCCTGTGAGGATGATAAATAAACCACTTAAATTATTCTGTGTTTCATAGAGGCTTTCAAGTGTCTCCTGTGACTTTATGGAGGAAAGCAGAAATAATCAGATAGTGGTAGTTCTGTCAGTCAGAAGACCTTTAATGTAAAGCTCAATAATATAAGCAGCCTAAACATGTGCTGCACTAGTCATGCACAGCAGATAGTCATATTCTGATTTAATTACCTGCAGATTAGTTCAAGAGAAATAATCATACAATAAAGTCAAATACAATTGATCATGTAATGCTGATTCACACAACACTACTCATTCTTTTTTTCTCAGTCAATTCAGTTAAAGCATATGGCTCCAGAGGAAGAAAAAAAAAAGGCTTCCCAAATTATGGATATAACCCCCCAGCAAAAGGGAACTTGGTATAAACAGGCATCAGCTGTCACTGTCTGATATTTAGAAGAATAGAAAGTAGATATAGAAAACACACATTATTAATGATAATGATTTAAAATTAATGGAAAGATAAAGGGAAAAAAAATATTTTAATTACAGGATTTCTTCTATTGATACAAAAAAGAATAAGTACATGAAATCATTGCTCACAAAAGCACCATCAGTAGTTCTGTCTTTTATATTTTTTATTTTCAAAATGAGTTGCACATTTCAAATATTTTCCTTAGCCTGACTTTAAGTTGACTTTATTTGTCAGGTTGTTAGATCTTTGTTAAAATGCAATTGATTCATTTCTTTCTCCTCAAGTTGCCAGTTTCCTTTGGATCTGCTGCTGGAGGGCTGCAATGAGCTCCAGCTTTCCTCTCAATTGGTCGTTGCAGGCTAATCAGCGGGTCAAACTATTTGTTGTAATGGGAAGGAAATTTGTTTATCATTTGTTTAGATATTCTTAGTTTCGGGTAGTTTTGTTAATTTGTCAAATTTAAAAAGTATTTACTGTCTGGCCAGTATTTATATGTTTAATTAAGTGTATTTGTTTGCTAGTTTGTCAGTCAGTTATCCCCCTTCTGTGTCAACAGTGGTCTGATCAGCAACTATTTAAGTTTCCCTCATGTCTTGGTTGATAAGTCAGTTTGTGCTTGATTTCTTTAAGTTAGTACCTGAATTGAAGATTTTTTTGTTGACCTCTGTTTTTGGGCCCAGATGATAATTTTTTGAAAACTCTTTTAAGAATTTGAAATTTCTGGCTGGGTTGTGCAAATCCCACTGTTTAGAAATTGAAAAAGAGAAAATGTATTGGTCTTATACATTTATTCATGTAGCTATTTTTATTTCTTTGAGTTGAACAGTTCAGCAAAAGTATTATGAGGTATCCTTGCAGAGAAAAGGAAAAAGGCAAGCTAACAAGTTACATAATTAGCTACAGTTACATAATAAAAAAAAAAAAAGAAAAAATAACATATTGGTTTTATTCAATAAAAGAAGACACCTGCTCTGTAATCCACTTGACACATAATTGAGCTGGGAAAAACAAAATACATTTGTAATTAGTTTTTACATTTTAAATATGATATAAAAACAACTAAACTGACATAAAATAGAAAAAAGAGGGATCATGTCATGTGTCCACATGGACCCTCCCCAGGTACTCCTGTTTCCTCCAATGGCAATAACACAGGAAAGTTGACTGGGAATTATTGTGTTCACACAGTTGTTGATGTTGATCCTATAAAAGCTGTGTCCAATGTGTCTCCGTCATTTCACCTCTTAACTGATTTTAAGCGCCAGCCTAAGTCAACCATTAGCATTATAGAGCTACAGCATCATATACACTAGGTCGGTACAAAAAAAAAAAAGAAAAAAAGGAAGACATTCAGTCAAATTAGCAAACTATAATGTTTGTGACAGCAGTTTAATAGCTAAATACAGTACATAATGGTAAAGAAGTTTTCAGAATGATTGTTATTCTAAACATGACTATTTGAAATTAAGTAAGGGCTTAGATCAGGAACGATACCTCCATTCTTTTAGTACAACTGGAGTTGTTTCAGAATTTACCAAATTTAAACTCCCAGTTATACAGTTCGCGGGGGGCGACTTAAACCCGCTGTTTAGCAGTTGCCAGCACTACCAGGGACTCTGACTTAGTAATTGAAATGAAGTGCCAGGCGAAATGAGTCATAGTCTGTCAATTAGATAAATTGTTACAGCATTTGCTCAGTGTGTTCCTAGTCCACTCGTATTATCAAATCACCTCGGGTTGGCATAATGTCATTTTCTACACAAATCATCTCAACAGAGCAGATAATTGAGATAACTTGGATTAGCATTCACACAGCACTTTGCCACCTCGGTATAGGACCACAGCATATATTAACACCTACAGGATGCAGATAATTACTGACAGACTCTTCAGAGGAAATTCAGAGCATGCTGACAATGTGGGCTTGCACCTGATAGTCCATCTGTCTGCCCGAGTGCCGTTCTGGCTGTTGATCTAGTTACAAAACACTGCAGTGCTTAAAAGTGTATAGGGTCAACAGTATCCAGAGGAAGACAAGGACATAGATTATGCTTGGGATTTGGCAGCAGCCTCGCGCTCTGATTAACAAAAATAGAGAGAGACAGAGAGAGAGAGAGAGAGAGAGAGAGAGAGAGGAAAAACAGATATGTGTTCCATTATCTACTTTAAAGGCCAAACTATTTGTTTTTTCTGTAAGTTTGTCAAAGATCACCTGATTTTCAAATGATATACCGTATTTAAAGATGTTTTAAGACACATTAGACTGGCTTTCAGCAGCATTACCTCTTCATTTTAGTTTTGTATCACTCTCCAAGTATTAATGAAGGAAAGGTGCCAAGCTGGTTGACACTCTGCTGCTATGGAATATATATCAAGGCATGTAAACATTATTTGTAGCCAGGTCTTTTAGTACTTGTTTTGGAAGGTTTTCAGTCAGTCTTCCAGCAAAACACCTCTACTTTTATCAGACTCTGGATGTGCTACTTTTATGTTCAATGTTTTAAGGTGCCCAGGAGGACTTAGAAGCCAACAAAAAAGCTTCAGCTTGCACCTTTGAAAGTAATCTAGTGTAGAGCTTCATGTTTTATGCTTTCTTTTCTGAAGCAAAAACAAAAACTTTTTATGCTCACTTAATATTATTGCAGAATCAGGACCTTGATCAAGACATTAAGTGGATCTGTTTTTTTTTTTTTTTACTTGATAGAAATACATTTTTGTTTGTGAATTAAAGAAAAAAACAGGGGAGTTAATATTGCAATTAACATCTGAATACTGTACCTGATGATATGACACTTGCGTTTAAAATTACTTAAATGTATAACAATAGAAATTTGTTAAAAAAAAACATAAATTGTAATCATAAGCTGCTTATACAGCTTGTCACCTGGGTCTTACTAATGGTTGGCTTTGCCAACACCGTTCTGTTTGATGCTTCTAAGATTTTTAACATTGACATGATAAATACAAATACATGATTGATTTGTGATCAGCTGATTGAAGACGTTTAATACATCCTTGGTTGGCTAAGGTAGTCAATATGACCTGCTCACAGACTTGGCAAAGCTTTTACATCAGATATCCTTTCCTGATGCAAGCGGGTACCCTGTAGCCAAGTTAATCACTAAAACCACAAAACCATTAGGACTCCATCTATATGTAGTTAATGAAACATGTACTTAAGGGGATTTCAAAACTGTGACAGAATATTAGTAATCTGTCATTTTAAACCTTTCCACATCCTTATCAAATGAAAATAGGAATCCCAAAATATAAAATGAAGATAAAAACACATTTTCATACTAAAAACGCTCTATATCCATTAGCAAAACCCTTGAAGCTTAAGAAACACCATCTAATAGTGGAGCGGAAAAACAGAAATTATTCACTGAAAGTCCTTACAGTTTCAGATCAAAGTAAACAACACAGAAGTAACAAATGTTCCTTATATTGAGAATTTAGCAGTTGCTCTTTTTTCCCCTCATATTAAAAAAGGTTTTGAAACAATCAATCGTAATTTTATGTTAAAAAAAATCTGGAAAACAACAGGATAAAATGGGTTGTGTGACCTTTTGATCCTGTGGGTTATTTATTGTTATTATTATTATTATTATTATTATTATTAGCTGTATTAACTATTTATTATTTGCAGTATATGAAACTGGGAAATGTTTGATTACAGTTACAGTAACACAGATAATAAAACAACAGGAAAAGGTTTCTGGGTTTCTTTCTATGGAATAAATGCATAACTATCTTAAGCAATTTCCAGGCTTAAGTTTAAAACATAATATTCAAAGTTTATTAGGGATCAACTTCAAAAGAAATTAAAAATATTGTTTTTAATTAATGCTACCATACATGAAGCCATAATGTTTTATTATATTTTATTCTTAGATTCAACATAACTGTATATTCTATAACTGTCTTTAAAATATATGCGGGGGGCTTCCCTTTATGCAATGCACTTTGATTTTTTGATTACAGAGTTGAAATTATATTATATATTATATTATATTAATGAAATCAAATGACTTCTCCATCTGTCAGTCTTTTTTTTTTTTTACTCCCTTCTATTTATTTAGTGATAAAAATATCCTTCCAGGTTGTATTATCAATGTTTAAATTCTCTGTTGAGAAGGTTCAGTGTTACAATATAATGTATCATGTTTTTATTCCTACCCTTAGCCTGGGTAAAGGTCCCAAGACAAGCACTCAATAATACAGAAAATCAAAGCCTGGCAAGAAAAATGCTGTTCATGTAAGATAAGTGTAGGCTTTTAAACATGTGCTTGAACCAATAAAGTAAAAGGGATGCTTTACATAAGCCTTATGAATTACATTTTAGTGCAGTGAATTAGGGAAATAGGCTTTGCATTTCCAGCAATGAGTGGTTATCACTATAAGGGTGTCTTGGCCTTACAACGTTCTGCTTCACATTTACAGCTTCAGGTACATTAAGAGTTCTATCCAACTAGTGGGAAAACACTTTGCTTTACCTTTCTGTAAAAGTCAAAAAACTCTTACTAGGCAGCTACAGATATATACACACATACATATATAACTTCAAGTTATCAGTAAAACCATTCCTCCTCCAGTTTATGTGATGTATTGTGATGATGGGTTTGTACTGAAACTAAAATCTCGATACTAGTTGACGATAAAGTTGCTTGATTGATTGAGATATATATATATATATATATATATATATATATATATATATA